>NC_143031.1:850000-1100000 GCF_057628025.1 Oncorhynchus mykiss | reverse complement strand
CACACACACACACACACACACACACACACACACACACACAACCTCTCTATCAGACAGACACTGTACCTCTCTCTCAGACAGACACTGTACCTCTCTCCCAGACAGACACTGTACCTCTCAACCAGACAGACACTGTACCTCTCAACCAGACATACACTGTACCTCTCTCAGACAGACACTGTACCCTACTCTCTCTCTCAGACAGAGACACTGTACCTCTCTCTCAGACAGAGACACTGTACCTCTCTCTCAGACAGAGACACTGTACCTCTCTCTCAGACAGAGACACTGTACCTCTCTCTCAGACAGAGACACTGTACCTCTCTCTCAGACAGACACTGTACCTCTCTCTCAGGCAGAGACACTGTACCTCTCTCTCAGACAGAGACACTGTACCTCTCTCAGGCAGAGACACTGTACCTCTCTCAGGCAGAGACACTGTACCTCTCTCTCAGACAGAGACACTGTACCTCTCTCTCAGGCAGAGACACTGTACCTCTCTCTCAGACAGACACTGTACCTCTCTCTCAGGCAGAGACACTGTACCTCTCTCTCAGACAGACACTGTACCTCTCTCTCAGACAGAGACACTGTACCTCTCTCTCTCAGACAGAGACACTGTTCCTCTCTCAGACAGAGACACTGTACCGCTCTCTCAGACAGACACTGTACCTCTCTCTCAGACAGACACTGTACCTCTCTCAGACAGAGACACTGTACCTCTCTCTCAGACAGAGACACTGTACCTTTCTCTCAGACAGAGACACTGTACCTCTCTCTCAGACAGACACTGTACCTCTCTCTCAGACAGAGACTGTACCCCTCTCTCAGACAGAGACACTGTACCTCTCTCTCAGACAGACACTGTACCTCTCTCTCAGACAGAGACACTGTACCTCTCTCTCAGGCAGGGACTGTACCTCTCTCTCAGGCAGGGACTGTACCTCTCTCTCAGACAGGGACTGTACCTCTCTCTCAGACAGGGACTGTACCTCTCTCTCAGACAGGGACTGTACCTCTCTCTCAGACAGACACTGTACCTCTCTCTCAGACAGACACTGTACCTCTCTCTCAGGCAGAGCCTGTACCTCTCTCTCAGACAGACACTGTACCTCTCTCAGACAGAGACACTGTGCCTCTCTCTCAGACAGACACTGTACCTCTCTCTCAGACAGAGACACTGTACCTCTCTCTCAGACAGACACTGTACCTCTCTCAGACAGAGACTGTACCTCTCTCTCAGACAGAGACACTGTTCCTCAGACAGAGACACTGTACCGCTCTCTCAGACAGACACTGTACCTCTCTCTCAGACAGACACTGTACCTCTCTCTCAGACAGAGACACTGTACCTCTCTCTCAGGCAGGGACTGTACCTCTCTCTCAGACAGGGACTGTACCTCTCTCTCAGACAGGGACTGTACCTCTCTCTCAGGCAGAGACTGTACCTCTCTCTCAGACAGACACTGTACCTCTCTCTCAGACAGACACTGTACCTCTCTCAGACAGAGACACTGTCCCTCTCTCTCAGACAGACACTGTACCTCTCTCTCAGACAGAGACACTGTACCTCTCTCTCAGACAGACACTGTGCCTCTCTCTCAGACAGACACTGTACCTCTCTCTCAGACAGAGACACTGTACCTCTCTCTCAGTTAGAGACACTGTACCTCTCTCTCAGACAGACACTGTACCTCTCTCTCAGACAGAGACACTGTACCTCTCTCTCAGACAGAGACACTGTGCCTCTCTCTCAGACAGACACTGTACCTCTCTCTCAGACAGACACTGTACCTCTCTCTCAGAAAGAGACACTGTACCTCTCTCTCAGACAGAGACACTGTACCTCTCTCTCAGACAGACACTGTACCTCTCTCTCAGACAGAGACACTGTACCTCTCTCTCAGACAGAGACACTGTACCTCTCTCTCAGACAGAGACACTGTACCTCTCTCTCAGACAGAGACACTGTACCTATCTCTCAGACAGACACTGTACCTCTCTCTCAGACAGAGACACTGTACCTCTCTCTCAGACAGACACTGTACCTCTCTTTCAGACAGAGACACTGTACCTCTCTCTCAGACAGAGACACTGTACCTCTCTCTCAGACAGACACTGTACCTCTCTCTCAGACAGAGACACTGTACCTCTCTCTCAGACAGAGACACTGTACCTCTCTCTCAGACAGAGACACTGTACCTCTCTCTCAGACAGACACTGTACCTCTCTTTCAGACAGAGACACTGCACCTCTCTCCCAGATAGACACTGTACCTCTCTCTCAGACAGACACCGTACCTCTCTCTCAGACAGACTCTGTACCATACTCTCTCTCTCTCACCGTGAGGGAGGTGAAGGTCATGCACATTCCTCCGAAGCCGTTAAATGTCAGTGCGATGAAGATCAGGATTGACAGCTCTGTGGAGGAAGACGGAGACACCGTCAGACACAAACACACACACAGACACAGACACACGTATTCTCTTCACAAATGGACACACGTTCACACACACACACACATACACCCTAAAGATACACACACCTACACACACATAGTGATATGGCAGCTTGGTGATATGGTAGCTAGGTGATATGTTGATATGGTAGCTAGGTGACATGTTAGCTAGGTGATATGGTAGCAATGTGATATGGTAGCTAGGTGATATGGTAGCTATGTGATATGGTAACTAGGTGATATGTTGATATGATAGCTAGGTGACATGTTAGCTAGGTGATATGGTAGCAATGTGATATGGTAGCTAGGTGATATGGTAGCCATGAGATATGATAGCTATGTGATATGTTGCTATGGTAGCTAGGTAATATGGTGAGATGGTAGCTAGGTGATATAGTGATGGTGATATGTGAGTTAGGTAATATAAAGTGCTATTTTAGCTAGGTGATATGGTAGCTAGGTAATATAGTGAGATGGTAGCTGGGTAATATAGTGAGATGGTAGCTGGGTAATATAGTGAGATGGTAGCTAGGTGATATGGTAGCTAGGTAATATAGTGAGATGGTAGCTAGGTAATATAGTGAGATGGTAGCTGGGTAATATAGTGATATGGTAGCTAGGTATTGTAGTGATACTAATGTGTTTTTTAGATGATATGGTAGCTAGGTGACATGGTAGCTAGGTGATGTAGTGATCGTGATATGGTAGTTTGGTGACATTACAACTAGGTGATGTAGTAATAGTGATATGTTAGTTTGGTGATATGGTAGTTTGGTGATGTAGTGATAGTGATATGGTAGTTTGGTGATATGGTAGTTTGGTGATGTAGTGATAGTGATATGGTAGCTAGGTGACATGGTAGCTTGGTGATGTAGTAATAGTGATATGGTAGTTTGGTGACATGGTAGCTTGGTGATGTAGTAATAGTGATATGGTAGTTTGGTGACATGGTAGCTTGGTGATGTAGTGATAGTGATATGGTAGTTTGGTGACATGGTAGCTTGGTGATATAGTGATAGTGATATGGTAGTTTGGTGATATGGTAGTTTGGTGACATAGTACTGTATGCTAAGTAGTCTACTCACCATCAGGGTTGTATGCTCCGTAGGCGATGAGAAGACAAGAGAAGGAGAAACAGGCACTGGAATACACACAAACAATACATCAATATCATATATAACCATAAATCAATATCATATAGAGGATGTCTGGTTATTCTTTAAAAGTGCTTTCCTCACCATCTAAAATAAGCGTGCTCAATTCAAAAACTTTAGAACCAGGAACAGATATAGCCCTTGGTTCTCTCCAGACCTGTCTGCCCTTGACCAGCACAAAAACATCCTGTGGCATTCTGCATTAGAATCGAACAGCCCCCGCGATTTGCAACTTTTCAGGGAAGTTAGGAACCAATATACACAGTCAGTCAGGAAAGCAAAGGCTAGCTTTTTCAAACAGACATTTGCATCCTGTAGTACAAACTCAAAAACATTCTGGGCCACTGTAAAGTCCACAAGAGCACCTCCTCCCATCTGCCCACTGCACTGAGACTAGGAAACACTGTCACCACCGATAAATCCATGATAATTGAGAATATCAATAATAATTTTACTACGGCTTTCCATGCTTTCCACCTGGCTACCCCTACCCCAGTCAACAGCCCTGCTCCACCCACAGCCTCCCCCATTTCTCCTTCACCCAAATCTAGATAGCTGATGTTCTGAAAGAGCTGCAAAATCTGGATCCCTACAAATCAGCTGGGGTAGACAATCTGGACCAACTCTTTCTAAAATGATCCTCCAAAATTGTTGCAACCCCTATTACTGGCCTGTTCAACCTCTCTTTCGTATCGTCTGAGATCCCCAAAGATTGGAAAGCTGCCGCAGTCAATCCCCTCTTCAAAGGGGAGAAACTCTAGACCCAAACTGCTACAGACCGAGATCTATCCTATACTGCCTTTCTAAGGTCTTCCAAAGCCAAGTCAACAAACAGATCACAGACCATTTCGAATCCCGCCGTAACTTCTCCGGTACGCAATCTGGTTTTCAAGCTGGTCATGGGTGCACCTCAGCCACGCTCAAGGTCCTAAACGATATCATAACCGCCATTGATAAGAGACAATACTGTGCAGCTGTATTCATCGACCTGGCCAAAGCGTTCGACTCTGTCAATAATCACATTCTTATCGGCAAACTAAACAGCCTTGGTTTCTTAAATGACTGCCTCATATGGTTCACCAACTACTTCTCAGATAGAGTTCAGTGTGTCAAATCGGAGGCCTGTTGTCTGGACCTCTGGCAGTCTCTATGGGGGTGCCACAGGGTTCAATTCTCTGGCCAACTCTCTTCTCTGTATACATCAATGATGTCGCTCTTGCTGCTGGTGATTCTCTGATCCCCCTCTACACAGATGACACCATAAAGCCTCACCTGAGATAAGGTGGGGCTCTACCTAACAAATATGTATAGAGAACCTGGAGCCAGTGGGTTTGGTGACGTGTATGAAGCGAGAGCCAGCCAACGAGAGCATACAGGTCGCAGTGGTGGGTAGTATATGGGGATTTAGTGATATGGGATGGCACTGTGATAGACTGCATCCAATTTGTTGAGTAGAGTGTTGGAGGCTATTTTGTAAATTACATCGCCGAAGTTGAGGATCGGTAGGATGGTCAGTTTTACAAGGGTAAGTTTGACAGCATGAGTGAAGGATGCTTTGTTGCGAAATGGGAAGCCGATTCTAGATTTCATTTTGGATTGGAGATGCTTAATGTGAGTCTGGAAGGAGAGTTTACAGTCTAACCAGACACCTAGGTATTTGTAGTTGTCCACATATTCTAAGTCAGAGCCGTCCAGAGTAGTGATGCTGGACGGGCGGGCAGGTGCAGGCAGCGATTGGTTGAAGAGCATGCACGTAGTTTTACTTGCATTTAAGAACAGTTGGAGGCCACAAAGGAGAGTTGTAAAGGCATTGAAGCTCGTCTGGAGGTTTGTTAGGGATGATGCGAATTTTTGCAGCTTTTTGTTAAAAATCGCGCAACATTTCAAAGTCCTGCTACTCATGCCAGGAATATAGTATATGCATATAAGTATGTGTGTATAGAAAACACTCTGAAGTCTCTAAAACTGGTTAAATCGGGTCTGTGGCTATAACAGAACGTGTTTAGGAGTAAAAATCCCTGGTAAAACTGTTTACCAAAAACACAAAAAAAATATTCATCCGCCATTCAATGTATTGTCTAAGGCGACAGAAAATAAATGATCCCCTGTAAACGCCTACAGCTTCCACACGATGTCGCCAGTACTGGCATTTCATGTCTGCTTTATCCTTGGTTAGATCACGAATAGGCCCTTCCTGTCTTGAGGCGCACCACAGGATGTTGTGAAATTGAAAACATGGACAATGATTTCCAGACTTGCTGCTATCGAATACAGATCGCCCCGTGGTCAATTTTATAGATTATTAACGTTTATTAATACCTAAAGTTGGTTTAGAAAAGTAGTTTGAAGTAAATTGTAAAAGTTTATAGGCAACTTTTGTAATTTTAAAAAGTGACGTTGCGTCTTGTAAAGGGGCATTTTCCAGGATCAGACTGGCCTTCAGCAAATGACATTTTGGGTATACAATGACGGATTTAATCGGGAAAAAGACCCAATTGTGATGTTTATGGGACATATAGGAGTGCCAACAAAGAGGCTCGTCAAAGGTAATGAATGTTTTATATTTTATTTCTGCGTTTTGGGTAGCGCCGGCTACCGCAAAATCTGTTGTTTAGGTGACGGTCTGCTATTCTGGGGGGTGCATGCTATCAGATAATAGCTTCTCATGCTTTCGCCGAAAAGCATTTTACAAATCTGACTTGGTGGCTAGATTCACAACGAGTGTAGCTTTAATTCAGTACCTTGCATGTGTGTTTTAATGAAAGTTTGAGTTTTATCAAAAACTATAGGTGGCGCTCTAAATTTCCGCTGCTCTAACCACAGGAACACTCCTCCATAAGAAGTTTAACACAGTGTCCAAAGAACGGCCAGAAGTATACAGAATGGTGTCAGTTGCGTAGAGGTGGATCAGAGAATCACCAGCAGCAAGAGCAACATTGCTGATGTATACATGTATACCATGGCTAAGGACTGTGGCACGACGAAATGCCTCCGAGGTGCCTTATTGCTATTATAAACTGGTTACCAAAGTAATTAGATGTTTTGTCATACCGGTGGTATACCACGACTGTCAGCCAATCAGCATACACCATGTAAACTCATACCATGTCAACTCACACCTGTTTAACCATTTAAACCAACACAGACTGAACTCAGACTCCCCCCTCCTCCACCCACTGTCCCTCCTCCTCTCGCTCTCTCCTACCTGCCCAGCAGTCGTAGGTTGCGCGGTCCATATTTGTCCATGACGATGCCCAGCGGCAGAGTGATGGCTGATAGAAGGAATGATCCCACGGTGAAGGCCAGGTTCAACATCTCATCCTGGTCCTTACAGATGAGCCAGCCGTTCATCCTCATAGGGCCATCGGGGTCCTGGGGGGCCAGGGGCCTCATCTCTACCCCATCCCCTAGCCCCACCACACCCTCTGCCTCAGAGTAGTAATCACTGTAGTCATCATCACCCCCTGGTGGGGGGAGGGGGACAGACAGGTTGGAGGAGGAGGTGTGGTTACCTAGAGGGAGAGAGGGTCAGTATCAGATATTATTCTCATTAATATTGTCATTGTTGTTGTTAATGGTAATCCCATTTCCACTATTATTATTGCTGAGAGAGAGAGAGAGAGAGAGAGAGAGAGAGAGAGAGAGAGAGAGAGAGAGAGAGAGAGAGAGAGAGAGAGAGAGAGAGAGAGAGAGAGAGAGATGCAGCATTGTACTTTACTCTGGGTGAATGAACCGTGAGGTAGAATGCCTCAGCAGATTAGCAGAGTAGTGTGGTAGTCAGGTGGTCAAGTGATGTTGTTCTGACACATGGTTCTGTGTTACTTGACATCACGGCCACTTCATGAAGATACTACTACCCTGTGCTGTGATTTTAACATCTAAATGTTAATCAAAATGGGACCATCGCGCTCTTCCAGCAGTTTGGTTGGTGCGTAAGACCTGTCAATTCAGAATTCAAAAATATGTTGCATAAGGCTTTGTTTTACTGCAGCGTTCACATACTTTTCAGCTTTCCAGCCTTCTTCAGTGTGTAGGTACCATTTTGTAAATCCAAAACAGCGTTTGTAGGGAACACAGGTGAGCAACTGATGAGCAACAGGTGCTTCTAATCAGGGTTGCCAATAATCTGCCAATCAGGGATGTGGCTTCTCTGGTACGCCTGTACACAAGTTAGTCACAAAGAAATAAAGAATGATAGGACAGTCTATCCCTCTCTCCTCCCTCTGATCCCTGGTCCTAGACTGTCCTGAATCTAGTTGATGATCCCTGGTCTAGACTGTGCTGAATCTAGTTGATGATCCCTGGTCTAAACTGTCCTGAATCTAGTTGATGATCCCTGGTCTAGACTGTCCTGAATCTAGTTGATGATCCCTGGTCTAGACTGTCCTGAATCTAGTTGATGATCCCTGGTCTAGACTGTCCTGAATCTAGTTGATGATCCCTGGTCTAGACTGTCCTGAATCTAGTTGATGATCCCTGGAGAAACCTCGGCCACATGTGACCTCATCCTTCGCCCTCTAACTCTGATTAGAAACAGCTTAGTACACACACACCCTGCCTGGCCCGATAACACTAACCTCCCTTCTCTGATACCACAGGCCCTCTCTCAGCAAAAAAAAAAACATGAGGAGGAGGGGAGGAGATAGGGGGAACAGATAAAAAGAGAAAAGATAGAGATGGTCGAGGTATTTGCATCGATATTATCTCTGCTTCACTGGGCCTTTATGAGTTCCTCTCTGGCACTATGCCGTGCATGGATAAAGAGATACCATACACAGGAACATGTTGTTATTGTCATATCAACGATAGATTAGGATTCAGTTTGAGAAATACTTCCACTGATCAAATATAGAAACATGAAAAGTATCTCTTTACTCCTGAAGTTAAAAACATTCTTCACGTCTCAACTTTAAATAAGAATCGAATGAAATAATAAGATCAACTCAATTGACTTTAGTCAACAGAGAGAGAGCAGAGACAGGGACAAGACGGAGGAAGAGAAAGATAATGTCAGAAGTTTTTAAAGAACAACGACAGAGGAAGAGAAAGATAAGAGTAACGTCAGAATTTTGACTTCCAGTAGGTACCGTGTGAGTCAGTCTGCACGCACGCACACACACACACACACACACACACACACACACACACACACAAGGTGGTGACTGTAAAAAGTGATGTGTTGTTTATGCTGAGTGAGGTGTATTTTGTAGCTGAGTCCAGCTGGTTAGGGTTCCAAGTCTACTTCCTGTTAACAGACCTTTGGAATGGAACAGCCAACCACGACCCACAAGACCTCGTCTCCCACATGCTAACAACGTATTGAGATAGAAATGCAATGTGTAGAACAGATATGATAGTCTGTCATGTAGAATAAAGGATCAGCTCTGTAGTGGAGAACAGATATGATAGTCTGTCATGTAGAATAAAGGATCAGCTCTGTAGTGTAGAACAGATATGAAAGTCTGTCATGTGGAGTAAAGGATTGTGACTCTTGCTGTCCCCAGTCCACCTGACTGTGCTGCTGCTCCAGTTTCAACTGTTCTGCCTTATTATTATTCGACCATGCTGGTCATTTATGAACATTTGAACATCTTGGCCATGTTCTGTTATAATCTCCACCCGGCACAGCCAGAAGAGGACAGGCCACCCCACATAGCCTGGTTCCTCTCTAGGTTTCTTCCTAGGTTCTGGCCTTTCTAGGGAGTTTTTCCTAGCCACCGTGCTTCTACACCTGCATTGCTTGCTGTTTGGGGTTTTAGGCTGGGTTTCTGTACAGCACTTTGAGATATCAGCTGCTGTACGAAGGGCTATATAAATACATTTGATTTGATTTGATTTGATTTGATCAGCTCTTCTTTTCTTACCAAAACTTACATGGACAAAAAAACACACACTTAACATTACAATACAATTTCAGAAATTTCTAAAAACATGTTTTCACTTGTCATTGTGGGGTTTTGTGGGTAGATGGGTGTGATTATTTTCATTTTGAATTCAGGCTCTAACACAACAAAATGTGAAATAAGTCAAGACGTGTGAATACAGACGAATTTCAACAAACGTCAATGCATCACACCTTCATCATACACATTGCCATGGCAACGATACAGGACATCACCTATGTCTCAACTACAGTCCCCCTCATCCTTTATCCCCTGGAACTGTCCAGTGCTTGTAGCATTCTATGCCATATGGTCTCATTGACCATTCTATTTTTCTCTAACACATACCGTTTCAATGTTTCTATAACAATACATTTGATTCATTAACGGTCGTAATGATGGAGAATCATTTGATTTCCAGTTATGAAGTAAATGTTTTTTCAAAATCATTGACGAGAAAAGTATGGTCCACACTATTGGGCATTTCACTGCACCCTCATATGCCATGTCTTTAAATATGCAGACAAATGAATTAAAAGTACATTTACATTGTAAAACTTCTGACAGCCAACTGTCTAACTCCGCCCATAACTTTGGGACTTCATAGCTTTCCCAGAAGGCATGGATTATTGAGTCATTGTTAGTTTTACACTTAAGATATGACTCTGCCGTTGTGCTGTGGAATTTGTGAATTTTAGGGGACCTCCCTCCTAGACACCTGATGTTCCTGGGGTCCTCCTAGACACCTGATGTTCCTGGGGTCCTCCCTTCTAGACACCTAATGTTCCTGGGGTCCTCCCTTCTAGACACCTAATGTTCCTGGGGTCCTCCCTTCTAGATACCTAATGTTCCTGGGTACCTCCTAGACACCTGATGTTCCTGGGGTCCTCCTAGACACGTAATGTTCCTGGGGTCCTCCCTCCTAGACACGTAATGTTCCTGGGGTCCTCCCTTCTAGACACCTAATGTTCCTGGGGTCCTCCCTCCTAGATACCTAATATTCCTGGAGTCCTGCTAGATACATATTGTTCCTGGGGTCCTCCCTTCTAGATACCTAATGTTCCTGTGGTCCTCCTAGACACCTAATGTTCCTGAGGTCCTCCCTCCTAGACACCTAATGTTCATGGGGTCCTCCCTCCTAGACACCTAATGTTCCTGGGGTCCACCTAGACACCTTATGTTCCTGGGGTCCTCCTAGATACCTAATGTTCCAGGTGTCCTCCTAGATACCTAATGTTCCTGGGGTCCTCCCTCCTAGACATCTAATGTTCCTGGGGTCCTCCCTCCTAGACACCTAATGTTCCTGGGGTCCTTCTAGACACCTAATGTTCCTGGGGTCCTCCTAGATACCTAATGTTCCTGGGGTCCTCCTAGATACCTATTGTTCCTGGGGTCCTCCCTCATAGACACCTAATGTTCCTGGGGTCCTCCTAGACACCTAATGTTCCTGGGCTCCTCCTAGACACCTAATGTTCCTGGTGTAATCTTAGATACATAGTGTTCCTGGGATCCTCCTAGATACCTATTGTTCCTGGGGTCCTCCCTCCTAGACACCTAATGTTCCTGGGGTCCTCCCTCCTAGACACGTAATGTTCCTGGGGTCCTCCCTTCTAGACACCTAATGTTCCTGGGGTCCTCCCTCCTAGATACCTAATATTCCTGGAGTCCTCCTAGATACTTATTGTTCCTGGGGTCCTCCCTTCTAGATACCTAATGTTCCTGTGGTCCTCCTAGACACCTAATGTTCCTGGGGTCCTCCCTCCTAGACACCTAATGTTCCTGGGGTCCTCCCTCCTAGACACCAAATGTTCCTAGGGTCCTCCCTCATAGACACCTAATGTTCCTGGGGTCCTCATAGACACCTAATGTTCCTGGGGTCCTCCTAGACACCTAATGTTCCTAGGGTCCTCCTATATACATAATGTTCCTGTGTTCCTCCTAGACACCTAATGTTCCTGGGGTCCTCCCTCCTAGACATCTAATGTTCCTGGGGTCCTCCCTCCTAGACACCTAATGTTCCTGGGGTCCTTCTAGACACCTAATGTTCCTGGGGTCCTCCCTCCTAGAAACCTAATGTTCCTGGGGTCCTCCCTCCTAGACACCTAATGTTCCTGGGGTCCTCCTAGACACCTTATGTTCCTGGGGTCCTCCTAGATACCTAATGTTCCAGGTGTCCTCCTAGATACCTATTGTTCCTGTGGTTCTCCCCCATAAACACCTAATGTTCCTGGGGTCCTCCTAGACACCTAATGTTCCTGGGGTCCTCCCTCCTAGACACGTAATGTTCCTGGGGTCCTCCCTTCTAGACACCTAATGTTCCTGGGTCCTCCCTCCTAGATACATAATATTCCTGGGGTCCTCCCTCCTAGATACCTAATATTCCTGGAGTCCTCCTAGATACCTATTGTTCCTGGGGTCCTCCCTTCTAGATACCTAATGTTCCTGTGGTCCTCCTAGACATCTAATGTTCCTGGGGTCCTCCCTCCTAGACACCTAATGTTCCTGGGGTCCTCCCTCCTAGACACCTAATGTTCCTGGGGTCCTCCTAGACACCTTATGTTCCTGGGGTCCTCCTAGATACCTAATGTTCCAGGTGTCCTCCTAGATACCTATTGTTCCTGGGGTTCTCCCCCATAAACACCTAATGTTCCTGGGGTCCTCCTAGACACCTAATGTTCCTGGGGTCCTCCCTTCTAGATACCTATTGTTCCTGGGGTCCTCCCTTCTAGACACCTAATGTTCCTGGGGTCCTCCCTCATAGACACCTAATGTTCCTGGGGTCCTCATAGATACCTATTGTTCCTGGGGTCCTCCCTCCTAGACACCTAATGTTCCTGGGGTCCTCATAGATACCTATTGTTCCTGAGGTCCTCCCTCCTAGATACCTAATATTCCTGGAGTCCTCCTAGATACCTATTGTTCCTGGGGTCCTCCCTTCTAGATACCTACTGTTCCAGTGGTCCTCCTAGACACCTAATGTTCCTGGGGTCCTCCCTCCTAGACATCTAATGTTCCTGGGGTCCTCCCTCCTAGACACCTAATGTTCCTGGGGTCCTCCCTCATAGACACCTAATGTTCCTGGGGTCCTCCTAGACACCTAATGTTCCTGGGGTCCTCCTAGACACCTAATGTTCCTGGGGTCCTCCTATATACATCATGTTCCTGTGTTCCTCCTAGACACCTAATGTTCCTGGGGTCCTCCCTCCTAGACATCTAATGTTCCTGGGGTCCTCCCTCCTAGACACCTAATGTTCCTGGGGTCCTTCTAGACACCTAATGTTCCTGGGGTCCTCCCTCTTAGACACCTAATGTTCCTGGGGTCCTCCCTCCTAGACACCTAATGTTCCTGGGGTCCTCCTATACACCTTATGTTCCTGGGGTCCTCCTAGATACCTAATGTTCCAGGTGTCCTCCTAGATACCTATTGTTCCTGGGGTTCTCCCCCATAAACACCTAATGTTCCTGGGGTCCTCCTAGACACCTAATGTTCCTGGGGTCCTCCCTCCTAGACACGTAATGTTCCTGGGTCCTCCCTTCTAGACACCTAATGTTCCTGGGGTCCTCCCTCCTAGATACCTAATATTCCTGGAGTCCTCCTAGATACCTATTGTTCCTGGGGTCCTCCCTTCAAGATACCTAATGTTCCTGTGGTCCTCCTAGACACCTAATGTTCCTGGGGTCCTCCCTCCTAGACACCTAATGTTCCTGGGGTCCTCCCTCCTAGACACCTAATGTTCCTGGGGTCCTCCTAGACACCTTATGTTCCTGGGGTCCTCCTAGACACCTAATGTTCCTGGGGTCCTCCCTCCTAGACACCTAATGTTCCTGGGGTCCTCCCTCCTAGACACCTAATGTTCCGGGGGTCCTCCTAGACACCTTATGTTCCTGGGGTCCTCCTAGATACCTAATGTTCCTGGGGTCCTCCCTTCTAGATACCTATTGTTCCTGGGGTCCTCCCTTTTAGACACCTAATGTTCCTGGGGTCCTCCCTCATAGACACCTAATGTTCCTGGGGTCCTCCTAGACACATAATGTTCCTGGGGTCCTCCTAGACACCTAATGTTCCTGGGGTCCTCCTATATACATAATGTTCCTGTGTTCCTCCTAGACACCTAATGTTCCTGGGGTCCTCCCTTCTAGACATCTAATGTTCCTGGGGTCCTCCCTCCTAGACACCTAATGTTCCTGGGGTCCTTCTAGACACCTAATGTTCCTGGGGTCCTCCTAGATACCTAATGTTCCTGGGGTCCTCCTAGATACCTATTGTTCCTGGGGTCCTCCCTCATAGACACCTAATGTTCCTGGTGTAATCTTAGATACATAGTGTTCCTGGGATCCTCCTAGATACCTATTGTTCCTGGGGTCCTACCTTCTAGATACCTAATGTTCCTGTGGTCCTCCTAGACACCTAATGTTCCTGGGGTCCTCCCTCCTAGACACCTAATGTTCCTGGGGTCCTCCCTCCTAGACACCTAATGTTCCTGGGGTCCTCCTAGACACCTTATGTTCCAGGTGTCCTCCTAGATACCTATTGTTCCTGGGGTTCTCCCCCATAAACACCTAATGTTCCTGGGGTCCTCCTAGACACCTAATGTTCCTGGGGTCCTCCCTTCTAGATACCTATTGTTGCTGGGGTCCTCCCTTCTAGACACCTAATGTTCCTGGGGTCCTCCCTCATAGACACCTAATGTTCCTGGGGTCCTCATAGACACCTAATGTTCCTGGGGTCCTCCTAGACACCTAATGTTCCTGGGGTCCTCCTATATACATAATGTTCCTGTGTTCCTCCTAGACACCTAATGTTCCTGGGGTCCTCCCTCCTAGACATCTACTGTTCCTGGGGTCCTCCCTCCTAGACACCTAATGTTCCTGGGGTCCTTCTAGACACCTAATGTTCCTGGGGTCCTCCTAGATACCTAATGTTCCTGGGGTCCTCCTAGATACCTATTGTTCCTGGGGTCCTCCCTCATAGACACCTAATGTTCCTGGGCTCCTCCTAGACACCTAATGTTCCTGGTGTAATCTTAGATACATAGTGTTCCTGGGATCCTCCTAGATACCTATTGTTCCTGGGGTCCTACCTTCTAGACACCTAATGTTCCTGGGGTCCTCCCTCATAGACACCTAATGTTCCTGGGGTCCTCCTATACACCTAATGTTCCTGGGGTCCTCCCTCCTAGATACCTAATATTCCTGGAGTCCTCCTAGATACCTATTGTTCCTGGGGTCCTCCCTTCTAGATACCTAATGTTCCTGTGGTCCTCCTAGACACCTAATGTTCCTGGGGTCCTCCCTCCTAGACACCTAATGTTCCTGGGGTCCTCCTAGACACCTTATGTTCCTGGGGTCCTCCTAGATACCTAATGTTCCAGGTGTCCTCCTAGATACCTATTGTTCCTGGGGTTCTCCCCCATAAACACCTAATGTTCCTGGGGTCCTCCCTTCTAGATACCTATTGTTCCTGGGGTCCTCCCTTCTAGACACCTAATGTTCCTGGGGTCCTCCCTCATAGACACCTAATGTTCCTGGGGTCCTCATAGACACCTAATGTTCCTGGGGTCCTCCTAGACACCTAATGTTCCTGAGGTCCTCCTATATACATAATGTTCCTGTGTTCCTCCTAGACACCTAATGTTCCTGGGGTCCTCCCTCCTAGACATCTAATGTTCCTGGGGTTCTCCCTCCTAGTCACCTACTGTTCCTGGGGTCCTTCTAGACACCTAATGTTCCTGGGGTCCTCCTAGACACCTAATGTTCCTGGGGTCCTCCTAGATACCTATTGTTCCTGGGGTCCTCCCTCATAGACACCTAATGTTCCTGGGGTCCTCCTAGACACCTGATGTTCCTGGGCTCCTCCTAGACACGTAATGTTCCTGGTGTAATCTTAGATACATAGTGTTCCTGGGATCCTCCTAGATACCTATTGTTCCTGAGGTCCTACCTTCTAGACACCTAATGTTCCTGGGGTCCTCCTAGACACCCATTGTTCCTGGGGTCCTCCTAGATACCTAATGTTTCTGGGGTCCTCCTAGATACCTATTGTTCCTGGGGTCCTCCCTCATAGACACCTAATGTTCCTCTGGTCCTCCCTCATAGACACATAGTGTTCCTGTGATCCTCCTAGATACCTAATGTTCCTGGGGTCCTCCCTCATAGACACCTAATGTTCCTGGGGTCCTCCTAGACACCTAATGTTCCCGGGATCCTCCTAGACACCTAATGTTCCTGGGTTCCTCCTAGATACCTAATGTTCCCGTGGTCGTCCTAGACACCTACTCTTCCTGGGGTCCTCCCTCCTAGACATCTAATGTTCCTGGGGTCCTCCCTCTTAGACATCTAATGTTCCTGGGGTCCTCCCTTCTAGACACCTAATGTTCCTGTGGTCCTCCCTCATAGACACCTAATGTTCCTGGGGTCCTCCTAGACACCTAATGTTCCTGGGTTCCTCCTAGACACCTAATGTTCCTGGGGTCCTCCTAGACATTTAATGTTCCTGGGGTCCTCCCTCCTAGACACCTAATGTTCCTGGGGTCTTTCTAGATACCTAATGTTCCTGGGGTCCTCCTAGACATTTAATGTTCCTGGGGTCCTTCTAGACACCCGATGTTCCTGGGGTCCTCCCTCCTAGACACCTAATGTTCCTGGGGTCCTCCCTCCTAGACACCTAATGTTCCTGGGGTCTTTCTAGATACCTAATGTTCCTGGGGTCCTCCTAGACATTTAATGTTCCTGGGGTCCTTCTAGACACCCGATGTTCCTGGGGTCCTCCCTCCTAGACACCTAATGTTCCTGGGTTCCTCCTAGATACCTAATGTTCCTGGGTTCCTCCTAGTCACCTAATGTTCCTGGGGTCTTTTTAGACACCTAATGTTCCTGGGGTCCTCCTTGATACCTAATGTTCCTGGGGTCCTCCCTCCTAGATCCTAATGTTCCTGGGGTCCTCCTAGACACGTAATGTTCCTGGGGTCCTCCTAGACACCTAATGTTCCTGGGGTCCTCCCTCCTAGATACCTAATGTTCCTGGGGACCTCCCTCATGGACACCTAATGTTCCTGGGGTCCTCCCTTCTAGACACCTAATGTTCCTGGGGTCCTCCTAGATACCCAATGTTCCTGGGGACCTCCCTCATAGATACATAATGTTCCTGGGGTCCTCCCTCCTAGACACCTAATGTTCCTGGGGTCCACCTTGATACCTAATGTTCCTGGGGACCTCCCTCATGGACACCTAATGTTCCTGGGGTCCTCATAGGCACCTGTTGTTCCTTTACATTTCTTTCTACATTTCTGGAATGTGTAATGCTTAATCTTTATATATTAAATACAGCCTTTAATATCTGTGTGAGAGGTGAGTGATGTCAGAGAGAGAGACTGTTACAGAGATTTTCATGTGTTAATGTAGAAACCACTCACATTCAGGAGAGCGTGAAACACGGTTCTCACGTTCACAGTACTCTGAATTATCACCCTGCTACAAGTTGTGGAGATGTGTATTAAAGTTTGTGGAGAAGTTAATTGAAGGTTGTGGAGAAGTTCATAAAGGTCGTGGAGAAGTTTATAAAAGGTTGTGGAGAAGTTTATAAAAGGTTGTGGAAAAGTTTATAAAAGGTTGTGGAGAAGTTCATTGAAGGTTGTGGAGAAGTTCATTGAAGGTTGTGGAGAAGTTCATTGAAGGTTGTTGAGAAGTTTATAAAAGGTTGTGGAGAAGTTTGTTAAAAGGTTGTGGAGAAGTTCGTTAAAGGTTGTGGAGAAGTTGACTAAAGGTTGTGGAGAAATTCCTGACCCCTCCTGTCTCAGCCTCCAGTATTTATGCTGCAGTAGTTTATGTGTCGGGGGCTAGGGTCAGTTTGTTATATCTGGAGTACTTCTCCTGTCTTATCCGGTGTCCTGTGTGAATTTAAGTATGCTCTCTCTAATTCTCTCTCTCTCTCTTTCTCTCTCTCGGAGGACCTGAGCCCTAGGACCATGCCTCAAGACTACCTGGCATGATGACTCCCTGCTGTCCCCAGTCCACCTGGTTGTGCTGCTGCTACAGTTTCAACTGTTCTGCCTGCAGCTATGGAACCCTGACCTGTTCACTGGACGTGCTACCTGTCCCAGACCTGCTGTTTTCAACTCTCTAGAGACAGCAGGAGCGGTAGAGATACTCTTAATGATCGGCTATGAAAAGCCAACTGACATTTACTCCTGAGGTGCTGACTTGCTGCACCCTCGACAACTACTGTGATTATTATTATTTGACCATGCTGGTCATTTATGAACATTTGAACATCTTGGCCATGTTGTTATAATCTCCACTCGGCACAGCCAGAAGAGGACTGGCCACCCCACATAGCCTGGTTCCTCTCTAGGTGTCTTCCTAGGTTTTGGCCTTTCTAGGGAGTTTTTCCTAGCCACCGTGCTTCTACACCTGCATTGCTTGCTGTTTGGGGTTTTAGGCTGGGTTTCTGTACAGCACTTTGAGATATCAGCTGATGTAAATAAATTCGATTTAATTTTATTTGATTAAAGGTGGTGCTCTTACCTTCTCCATTGCACATGTAGGAGTAGTAGCCTTCAGACTTGAGCATGATGAGTAGTGATCCCCAGCCCAGCAGGACAGCTGAGAACAGCAGGTTTTCTATGATGGCTGTCACCGCCATCCACCACCGCCTGGCAAATGCTGTGGCCAGGGACGGAGCCATGACCAGACAGGAGTGGAGAATAGGGGGAGAGAAATGGGGAGTCTAGAGGCCTGAGGTCGAAGTTCAGAGAACGGGAGTCTAGAGGCCTTAGGTCAAAGTTCAATGAACGGAGAGTCTAGAGGCCTGAGGTCAAAGTTCAGAGAACTGGGAGTCTAGAGGCCTCAGTTCAGAGAACGGGGAGAGCTGAAAGTGAGGAGAAGTGAGGGAAGCAGCAAATGTTTAGTGACAAGAGACCCTCAGCTAGTAGTCTGGTGATCAGGGTTCACAGGTCTGTGGAGACAGAGAGACAGAGAGAGAGAGAGAGAGACAGAGAGGGAGAGAGAGAGAGAGAGAGAGAGAGAGAGAGAGAGAGAGAGAGAGAGGAGAGAGGGGGAGAGAGAGAGATATTATTCCAGACGTTCTGAACACTGGGCAATGGTTGTTGAAAATTCAATATGATCCCAGTTACAAGTATATGTATATGAATTACTGGTACGTTATAGATGCTCATGGTCCTCTGTATTATTGAAGTGTCTGACAGTTGATGACCACCAGAGGAACCTTCGCTGCCCCCCCCCCATTACATCTCACAACTCTAAAGGTGAAACCATGTGACCACGTGGTTCTTTGACCTTCAGGCTGATTCATATGCAACTCTCTTTCTTTTCTCTCGCTCTCTCTTCATGAGGTTGAGAGTCCTTCCTTTCCTCCCCTTACACTCTTTCTCAACCTCTTCCCCCCTCCCTCTGCCCCTCAGCTATAGGACACATGGACACACACACTGACCTGGTGTAATTACCTAGGTAACACACTAGATTATATTGTAGATAGTTACACATTAACAGCAGTGACACGTCGGTAGCCCATGTTCAGCTACAGTATCAAAGTCTCCCACAACAGACAGTGTAAGAGCGGAGAGTTAGTTTCGCGCTGGTGACAATAACTGACTTCTGTTCAGTGTGGGAACTGATGAAGGATAAACTGGGCTGGCTGGCTGGCTGGCTCTCTCTCCCTCTCTCTCTCATTCCTTCCCCTCCCTCACTCCCCTATCTCTCGCTCTCTCTCCCCTCTCTCTCTCTTTCCTTCCTTCCCTCCCTCCCTCCCTCCCTCCCCTCTCTCTCTCTCTCTCTCTCTCTCAATACATTATCTGCCCAACGGTGCATCCCATCCGCAGCACAATAGCACTGCAAACAAATTCCAGACAAACAAACTGATGGTTTGTGACCCGTCGGCACTCTTCTAATCATAACTCCGGAGACAAAACTGCTTGAGAGAATAAGGACAAACCATTAGCTCATAATGACCTAGACAGTTAACGGACAGCTGAATTCAGCAACATACAACCATCCATTAATACATTCTGTTGCCCAGATCTTCTTATATTAAACTCGGGTCCACATCCCTCACGCCCAGAGAAATACATGGGCTACATGGTTTCACCAATGGAAATACAAAGATGAGTTATTCCATGCTTCTATATCTTATTATTAACACGGAAAAAGAATAACAAGAAATAACAGTAACTCTATAGCCCATTAATTAACATACAACATTAACACCTATTGTAATCTATTCAGCACAGACAGTTTGTATTAACAGTATCCTAAGTGAAGACAGGTATGACTCCATTACAGGTAAGTAACCTACCGGTAGCCTAGTCCCTGACACACACAGGAGTTCAGTTGGATGTTGTTCAGAACTCTTCTGAGGGCTTCTTGTCTTGATATGGTCCTGGTCAGTCGTACCGGCATCTTGACGGGGAAGTCTTTTATACGCACCCCGAACCAGGAAAACATCTCTATCTTACTATTGGCTTTCTGAGGTGCCGCTGGAAAACTGCAGCAGCCAATCAGAGCTTCCCCTCACAGTCGCCCTCTACGGGGTCCACGGAGCAAAGGAGAGAGACAGAGAGCTGAGGCACAGGAAATATATTGACAAAGATTGTGTTTTGATTCAGATAGCTTAAATGATTTGGTACAGGGCATTTATAAAAGTGAAGTCATTTCATTGTATATATTTAGCCAGGATAATCTACTCAGCAATAACTGACCATGTTTATCAGGGAATCCTGCATTCCAATAGTAAAACAGTCACAGAAACAGAAAGACAAAGCAGAGCAGAGATGAGGATGGAATCTACAGTATATATATATATATATATATATATATATATATACAGCATATATCTATCTATATATATCTACAGCATCTATCTATCTACAGCATATATCTACAGCATCTATCTATAGCATATATCTATCTATCTATCTATCTATCTACAGCATCTATCTATATCTATATCTATCTACAGCATCTCTCTCTCTATATATATCTATATACAGTGGGGAGAACAAGTATTTGATACATTGCCAATTTTGCAGGTTTTGTCACGATCGTCGTAAGAAACGGACCAAAGCGCAGCTTTGAATTCATTATTTTATTGAATTACGAAAAAACACGAAGTAAACTGAACAAGCTGCTAAAACAACGTGACTGCTAATGAAACATGCTAACATGCAACTAGACATAAACAATAACCCACAAAATACCCAAAGAAGATGGCTGCATAAATATGGTTCCTAATCAGAGACAACGATAAACACCTGCCTCTAATTGAGACCCAATCTAGGCAACAATAGACCTACATAAACACCTAGATGAACACAACCCCATAAATCTACAAAATCCCTATACAGTTCAAACACCCTAGATGAGACAAAAACACACATACCACCTTCGTCACACCCTGACCTAACCAAAATATATAAAGAAAACAAAGAATACTCAGGTCAGGGCGTGACAGTAGCCCCCCACAAAGGTGCGGACTCCGGCCGCAAAAACCTAATCTAAAGGGGAGGATCCGGGTGGGCCTCATTCATGGCGGCGGCTCGGGTGCGGGACGTAGACCCCACTCTACCATAGGCATTGCCCTCTTCAAGGGCTTCTTCTGAGGGACAACCCTCGCCTCCGACCTAGGGTCTAAGATCCTAATTAAAGGCCCCACTGAACTGAGGGGCAGCTCCGGACTGAGGGACAGCTCCAAACAGAGGGGCAGCTCCGGACTGTGGGGCAGCTCCGGACTGAGGGGTAGCTCCGGACTGAGGGGCAGCTCCGGACTGAGGGGCAGCTCCTGGCTGGCTGATGGCTCTGGCAGCTCCTGGTTGGCTGATGGCTCTGGCAGCTCCTGGCTGACTGACGGCTCTGGCAGCTCCTGGCTGGCTGACGGCTCTGGCAGCTCCTGGCTGGATGACGGCTCTGGCCCGGCCGATACAAGGAGCTGGAATGTACCGAACCAAGCTATGCACACGCACCGGGAATACAGTGCGCTCCACCGCATAATATAGTGTGTGCCCGGTTCCTCTCTCTCTCCGGTAAGAACAGGAAGTTGGCGCAGGTCTCCTACCTGGCTTCGCCACACTCTCTGTGTGACACACTCCCTGTGTGCCACCCCCAATACATTTTTGGGGCTGCCTCTCGAGCTTCCAGCCACGCTGCCGTGCTGCCTCCTCATACCTGCGCCTCTCTGCCTTCGCTGCCTCCAGCTCTGCCTTGGGACAGCGAAATTCACCCGGCTGTTCTCATGGTTCTCCAGGCTGTTCTCTCTAATATCTCCTCCCAAGTCCAGGAGTCCTGTGTTCGCTGCTGCTGCTGCTGCTTCCCGTTACCACGCCGCTTGGCCCTTGGTTGGTGTGTTATTCTGTCACGATCGTCGTAAGAAGCAGCGTGGTATGAACGCATTCTTTATTTGAATGATGAAAAACACTAAGTAAACTGAACAAGCTAACAAAACAACAAACGAACGTGACTGCTAATGAAACATAGTGCTAACATGCAACTAGACATAGACAATAACCCACAAAATACCCAAAGAAGATGGCTGCCTAAATATGGTTCCCAATCAGAGACAACGATAAACACCTGCCTCTAATTGAGAACCATTCTAGGCAACAATAGACCTACATAAACACCTAGATGGAAACAACCCCATAAATCTACAAAACCCCTAGACAGTACAAACAACCTAGATGAGACACAAACACACATACCACACTCGTCACACCCTGACCTATAAGAAAACAAAGAATACTCAGGTCAGGGCATGACAGGTTTTCATACTTACAAAGAATGTCGAGGTCTGTAATTTTTTATCATCGGTACACTTCAACTGTGAGAGACGGAATCTAAAACAAAAATCCAGAAAATCACATTCATTTGCATTTTATTGTATGACATAAGTATTTGATACATCAGAAAAGCATAACTTAATATTTGGTACAGAAACCTTTGTTTGCATTTACAGAGATCATATGTTTCCTGTAGTTCTTGACCAGGTTTGCACACACTGCAGCAGGGATTTTGGCCCACTCCTCCATACAGACCTTCTCCAGATCCTTCAGGTTTTGGGGCTGTCGCTGGGCAATACAGACTTTCAGCTCCCTCCAAAGATTTTCTATTGGGTTCAGGTCTGGAGACTGGCTAGGCCAGTCCAGGACCTTGAGATGCTTCTTACGGAGCCACTCCAGTTGCCCTGGCTGTGTGTTTCGGGTCGTTGTCATGCTGGAAGACCCAGTCACGACCCATCTTCAATGCTCTTACTGAGGGAAGGAGGTTGTTGGCCAAGATCTCGCGATACATGGCCCCATCCATCCTCCCCTCAATATGGTGCAGTCGTCCTGTCCCCTTTGCAGAAAAGCATCCCCAAAGAATGATGTTTTCACCTCCATGCTTCACGGTTGGGATGGAGTTCTTGGGGTTGTACTCATCCTTCTTCTTCCTCCTAACACGGCGAGTGGAGTTTAGATCAAAAAGCTATATTTTTGTCTCATCAGACTACATGACCTTCTCCCATTCCTCCTCTGGATCATCCAGATGGTCATTGGCAAACTTCAGACGGGCCTGGACATGCGCTGGCTTGAGCACGGGGACCTTGCATGCGCTGCAGGATTTTAATCCATGGCGGCATAGTGTGTTACTAATGGTTTTCTTGGAGACTGTGGTCCCAGCTCTCTTCAGGTCATTGACCAGGTCCTGCCGTGTAGTTCTGGGCTGATCCATCACCTTCCTCATGATCATTGATGCCCCACGAGGTGAGATCTTGCATGGAGGCCCAGACCGAGGGTGATTGACCGTCATCTTGAACTTCTTCCATTTTCTAATAATTGCGTCAACAGTTGTTGCCTTCTCACCAAGCTGCTTGCCTATTGCCCTGTAGCCCATCCCAGCCTTGTGCAGGTCTACAATTTACCCCTGATGTCCTTACACAGCTCGCTGGTCTTGACCATTGTGGAGAGATGGAGTCTGTTTGATTGAGTGTGTGGACAGGTGTCTTTTATACAGGTAACAAGTTCAAACAGGTGCAGTTAATACAGGTAATGAGTGGAGAACAGGAGGGCTTCTTAAAGAAAAACTAACAGGTCTGTGAGAGCCAGAATTCTTACTGGTTTGTAGGTGATCAAATACTTATGTCATGAAATAAATTGCAAATTAATTACTTAAAAATCATACAATGTGATTGTCAGGATGTTTGTTTAGATTCTGTCTCTCACAGTTGAAGTGTACCTATGATAAAAAAATTACAGACCTCTACATGCTTTGTAAGTAGGAAAACCTGCAAAATCGGCAGTGTGTTAAATGCTATCTATCTATCTATCTATCTATCTATCTATCTATCTATCTATCTATCTATCTATCTATCTATATATAGTATATACAGTATCTATTCAAGGGGCTTTATTGGCATGGGAAACATGTGTTAACATTGTCAAAGCAAGTGAGGTAGATAATATACAAAAGTGAAATAAACAATAAAAATTAACAGTAAACATTACACATACAGAAGTTTCAAAACAATAAAGACATTACAAATGTCACATTATATACACTGCTCAATAAAACAAAGGGAACACTTAAACAACACAATGTAACTCCAAGTCAATCACACTTCTGTGAAATCAAACTGTCCACTTAGGAAGCAACACTGATTGACAATAAATTACACATGCTGTTGTGCAAATGGAATAGACAACAGGTGTAAATTATAGGCAATTAGCAAGACACCCCCAATAAAGGAGTGGTTCTGCAGGTGGTGACCAGAGACCAATTCTCAGCTCCTATGCTTCCTGGCTGATGTTTTGGTCACTTTTCAATGCTGGCGGTGCTTTTACTCCAGTGGTAGCATAAGACGGAGTTTACAACCCACACAAGTGGCTCAGGTAGTGCAGGTCATCCAGGATGGGACATCAATGCGAGCTGTGGCAAGAAGGTTTGCTGTGTCTGTCAGCGTAGTGTCCAGAGCATGGAGGCGCTACCAGGAGACAGGCCAGTACATCAGGAGACGTGGAGGAGGCCGTAGGAGGGCAACGACCCAGCAGCAGGACCGCTACCTCCGTCTATGTGCAAGGAGGAGCAGGAGGAGCACTGCCAGAGCCCTGCAAAATGACCTCCAGCAGGCCACAAATGTGTATGTGTCTGCTCAAACGGTCAGAAACAGACTCCATGAGGGTGGTATGAGGGCCCGACGTCCACAGGTGGGGGTTGTGCTTACAGCCCAACACCGTGCAGGACGTTTTTCATTTGCCAGAGAACACCAAGATTGGCAAATTTGCCACTGGCACCCTGTGCTCTTCACAGATGAAAGCAGGTTCACACTGAGCACATGTGACAGATGTGACAGTCTGGAGACGCCGTGGAGAACGTTCTGCTGCCTGCAACATCCTCCAGCATGACCGGTTTGGCAGTGGGTCAGTCATGGTGTGGGGTGGCATTTCTTTGGGGGGCTGCACAGCCCTCCATGTGCTCGCCAGAGGTAGCCTGACTGCCATTAGGTACCGAGATGAGATCCTCAGACCCCTTGTGAAACCATATGCTGGTGCGGTTGGCCCTGGATTCCTCCTAATGCAAGAAAATGCTAGACCTCATGTGGCTGGAGTGTGTCAGCAGTTCCTGCAAGAGGAAGGCATTGATGCTATGGACTGGCGCGCCCGTTCCCCAGACCTGAATCCAAATGAGCACATCTGGGACATCATGTCTCGCTCCATCCACCAACTCCACGTTGCACCACAGACTGTCCAGGAGTTGGCGGATGCTTTAGTCCAGGTCTGGGAGGAGATCCCTCAGGAAACCACCTGCCACCTCATTAGGAGCATGCCCAGGCATTGTAGGGAGGTCATACAGGCACGTAGAGGCCACACACACTACTGAGCCTCATTTTGACTTGTTTTAAGTACATTACATACTGTAATAGAGACAGTAGAGCTAGCTGGTCTGTCATAATATAACAGAGGCAGTAGATCTAGCTGGTCTGTCATAATATAATAGAGACAGTAGATCTAGCTGGTCTGTCATAATATAATAGAGACAGTATATCTAGCTGGTCTGTCATAATATAATAGAGACACAGAGACAGTAGATCTAGCTGGTCTGTCATAATACAAAAGAGACAGTAGATGTAGCTGGTCTGTCATTATACAATAGAGACAGTAGATCTAGCTGGTCTGTCATAATATAACAGAGGCAGTAGATCTAGCTGGTCTGTCTTAATACAATAGAGACTCTAGATGTAGCTGGTCTGTCATTATACAATAGAGACAGTAGATCTAGCTGGTCTGACATAATATAATAGAGAGAGTAGATCTAGCAGGTCTGTAATACTATAATAGAGACAGTAGATCTAGCTGGTCTGTCATAATATAATAGAGACAGTAGAGCTAGCTGGTCTGTCATAATATAATAGAGACACAGAGACAGTATATCTAGCTGGTCTGTCTTAATATAATTGAGACAGTAGATCTAGCTAGCTGGTCTGTCATAATATAATAGAGACTGTAGATCTAGCTGGTCTGTCATAATACAATAGAGACTGTAGATCTAGCTGGTCTGACATAATATAATATAGACAGTAGATCTAGCTGGTCTGTCATAATATAATAGAGACAGTAGATCTAGCTTCTCTGTCATAATATAATAGAGACAGTAGATCTAGCAGGTCTGTAATACTATAAAAGGGACAGTAGATCTAGCTGGTCTGTCATACTGTAATAGAGACAGTAGATCTAGCTGGTCAGTCATAATATAATAGAGATAGTAGATCTATCTGGTCTGTCATAATATAATAGAGACAGTAGATCTAGCTGGTCTTTCACAATACAATAGAGACTGTAGATGTAGCTGGTCTGTAATAATATAATAGAGACAGTAGATGTAGCTGGTCTGTCATAATATAATAGAGACACAGAGACAGTAGATCTATTTGGTCTGTCCTAATACAATAGAGACTGTAGATGTAGCTGGTCTGTCATTATACAATAGAGACAGTAGATCTAGCTGGTCTGACATAATATAATAGAGATAGTAGATCTAGCAGGTCTGTCATAATACAATAGAGACTGTAGATCTAGCTGGTCTGTCATAATACAATAGAGACAGTAGATCTTGCTGGTCTGTCATAATACAATAGAGACAGTAGATCTAGCTGGTCTGACATAATATAATAGAGACAGTAGATCTAGCTGGTCTGTCATAATATAATAGAGACAGTAGATCTAGCTTCTCTGTCATGATATAATAGAGACAGTAGATCTAGCAGGTCTGTAATACTATAATAGGGACAGTAGATCTAGCTGGTCTGTCATACTGAAATATAGACAGTAGATCTAGCTGGTCTGTCATAATATAACAGAGACAGTAGATGTAGCTGGTCTGTCATAATATAATAGAGACACAGAGACAGTAGATCTATTTGGTCTGTCCTAATACAATAGAGACTGTAGATGTAGCTGGTCTGTCATCATACAATAGAGACAGTAGATCTAGCTGGTCTGACATAATATAATAGAGATAGTAGATCTAGCAGGTCTGTCATAATACAATAGAGACTGTAGATCTAGCTGGTCTGTCATAATACAATAGAGACAGTAGATCTTGCTGGTCTGTCATAATACAATAGAGACAGTAGATCTAGCTGGTCTGACATAATATAATAGAGACAGTAGATCTAGCTGGTCTGTCATAATATAATAGAGACAGTAGATCTAGCTTCTCTGTCATGATATAATAGAGACAGTAGATCTAGCAGGTCTGTAATACTATAATAGGGACAGTAGATCTAGCTGGTCTGTCATACTGAAATATAGACAGTAGATCTAGCTGGTCTGTCATAATATAACAGAGGCAGTAGATCTAGCTGGTCTGTCTTAATACAATAGAGACTCTAGATGTAGCTGGTCTGTCATTATACAATAGAGACAGTAGATCTATCTGGTCTGACATAATATAATAGAGAGAGTAGATCTAGCAGGTCTGTAATACTATAATAGGGACAGTAGATCTAGCTGGTCTGTCATACTGTAATAGAGACAGTAGAGCTAGCTGGCCTGTCATAATATAACAGAGGCAGTAGATCTAGCTGGTCTGTCATAATATAATAGAGACAGTAGATCTAGCTGGTCTGTCATAATATAATAGAGACACAGAGACAGTAGATCTAGCTGGTATGTCCTAAAAACAATAGAGACTGTAGATCTAGCTGGTCTGTCCTAATACAATAGAGACTGTAGATGTAGCTGGTCTGTCGTAATATAATCGAGACAGTAGATCTAGCTGGTCTGTCATACTGTAATAGAGACAGTAGATATAGCTGGTCTGTCATAATACAATAGAGACAGTAGATCTAGCTGGTCTGTCATAATATAATAGAGACAGTAGATCTAGCTGGTCTGTCATAATATAATAGAGACACAGAGACAGTAGATCTAGCTGGTCTGTCATAATACAATAGAGACTGTAGATGAGGCTGGTCTGTCATTATACAATAGAGACAGTAGATCTAGCTGGTCTGACATAATATAATAGAGACACTAGATCTAGCTGGTCTGTCATAATACAATAGAGACAGTAGATCTAGCTGGTCTGTGATCATATAATAGAGACAGTAGATCTAGCTGGTCTGACATAATATAATAGAGACAGTAGATCTAGCTGGTCTGTCATAATATAATAGAGACAGTAGATCTAGCTGGTCTGTCATAATACAATAGAGACTGTAGATCTAGCTGGTCTGTCATTATACAATAGAGACAGTAGATCTAGCTGGTCTGTAATACTATGATAGGGACAGTAGATCTAGCTGGTCTGTCATAATATAACAGAGGCAGTAGATCTAGCTGGTCTGTCATAATACAATAGAGACTGTAGATGTAGCTGGTCTGTCATACTGAAATATAGACAGTAGATCTAGCTGGTCTGTCATAATATAACAGAGACAGTAGATGTAGCTGGTCTGTCATAATATAATAGAGACACAGAGACAGTAGATCTATTTGGTCTGTCCTAATACAATAGAGACTGTAGATGTAGCTGGTCTGTCATCATACAATAGAGACAGTAGATCTAGCTGGTCTGACATAATATAATAGAGATAGTAGATCTAGCAGGTCTGTCATAATACAATAGAGACTGTAGATCTAGCTGGTCTGTCATAATACAATAGAGACAGTAGATCTTGCTGGTCTGTCATAATACAATAGAGACAGTAGATCTAGCTGGTCTGACATAATATAATAGAGACAGTAGATCTAGCTGGTCTGTCATAATATAATAGAGACAGTAGATCTAGCTTCTCTGTCATGATATAATAGAGACAGTAGATCTAGCAGGTCTGTAATACTATAATAGGGACAGTAGATCTAGCTGGTCTGTCATACTGAAATATAGACAGTAGATCTAGCTGGTCTGTCATAATATAACAGAGGCAGTAGATCTAGCTGGTCTGTCTTAATACAATAGAGACTCTAGATGTAGCTGGTCTGTCATTATACAATAGAGACAGTAGATCTATCTGGTCTGACATAATATAATAGAGAGAGTAGATCTAGCAGGTCTGTAATACTATAATAGGGACAGTAGATCTAGCTGGTCTGTCATACTGTAATAGAGACAGTAGAGCTAGCTGGCCTGTCATAATATAACAGAGGCAGTAGATCTAGCTGGTCTGTCATAATATAATAGAGACAGTAGATCTAGCTGGTCTGTCATAATATAATAGAGACACAGAGACAGTAGATCTAGCTGGTATGTCCTAAAAACAATAGAGACTGTAGATCTAGCTGGTCTGTCCTAATACAATAGAGACTGTAGATGTAGCTGGTCTGTCGTAATATAATCGAGACAGTAGATCTAGCTGGTCTGTCATACTGTAATAGAGACAGTAGATATAGCTGGTCTGTCATAATACAATAGAGACAGTAGATCTAGCTGGTCTGTCATAATATAATAGAGACAGTAGATCTAGCTGGTCTGTCATAATATAATAGAGACACAGAGACAGTAGATCTAGCTGGTCTGTCATAATACAATAGAGACTGTAGATGAGGCTGGTCTGTCATTATACAATAGAGACAGTAGATCTAGCTGGTCTGACATAATATAATAGAGACACTAGATCTAGCTGGTCTGTCATAATACAATAGAGACAGTAGATCTAGCTGGTCTGTGATCATATAATAGAGACAGTAGATCTAGCTGGTCTGACATAATATAATAGAGACAGTAGATCTAGCTGGTCTGTCATAATATAATAGAGACAGTAGATCTAGCTGGTCTGTCATAATACAACAGAGACTGTAGATCTAGCTGGTCTGTCATTATACAATAGAGACAGTAGATCTAGCTGGTCTGTAATACTATGATAGGGACAGTAGATCTAGCTGGTCTGTCATAATATAACAGAGGCAGTAGATCTAGCTGGTCTGTCATAATACAATAGAGACTGTAGATGTAGCTGGTCTGTCATAATATAATAGAGACTGTAGATCTAGCTGGTCTGTCATAATACAATAGAGACTGTAGATGTAGTTGGTCTGTCATTATACAATAGAGACAGTAGATCTAGCTGGTCTGTCATAATGTAATAGAGACAGTAGATTTAGCTGGTCTGTCATAATATAATGAGGACATTAGATCTAGCTGGTCTGTCATAATACAATAGAGACAGTAGATCTAGCTGGTCTGTCATAATATAATAGAGACACAGAGACAGTAGATCTAGCTGGTCTGTCTTAATATAATTGAGACATTAGATCTAGCTAACTGGTCTGTCATAATATAATAGAGACTGTAGATCTAGCTGGTCTGTCATAATACAATAGAGACTGTAGATCTAGCTGGTCTGTCATAATACAATAGAGACAGTAGATCTTGCTGGTCTGTCATAATACAATAGAGACAGTAGATCTAGCTGGTCTGTCATACTGTAATAGAGACAGTAGATCTAGCTGGTCAGTCATAATATAATAGAGATAGTAGATCTATCTGGTCTGTCATAATATAATAGAGACAGTAGATCTAGCTGGTCTTTCACAATACAATAGAGACTGTAGATGTAGCTTGTCTGTAATAATATAATAGAGACAGTAGATATAGCTGGTCTGTCATAATATAATAGAGACAGTAGATCTAGCTGGTCTGTCATAATATAATAGAGACACAGTGACAGTAGATCTAGCTGGTCTGTCTTAGTATAATTGAGACAGTAGATCTAGCTGGTCTGTCATAATATAATAGAGACAGTAGATCTAGCTGGTCTGTCATACTGTAATAGAGACAGTAGATATAGCTGGTCTGTCATAATACAATAGAGACAGTAGATCTAGCTGGTCTGTCATAATATAATAGAGACAGTAGATCTAGCTGGTCTGTCATAATATAATAGAGACACAGGGACATTAGATCTAGCTGGTCTGTCATAATACAAAAGAGACAGTAGATGTAGCTGGTCTGTCATTATACAATAGAGACAGTAGATCTAGCTGGTCTGTAATACTATGATAGGGACAGTAGATCTAGCTGGTCTGTCATAATATAACAGAGGCAGTAGATCTAGCTGGTCTGTCATAATACAATAGAGACTGTAGATGTAGCTGGTCTGTCATAATATAATAGAGACTGTAGATCTAGCTGGTCTGTCATAATACAATAGAGACTGTAGATGTAGTTGGTCTGTCATTATACAATAGAGACAGTAGATCTAGCTGGTCTGTCATAATATAATAGAGACAGTAGATTTAGCTGGTCTGTCATAATATAATGAGGACATTAGATCTAGCTGGTCTGTCATAATACAATAGAGACTGTAGATCTAGCTGGTCTGTCATAATATAATAGAGACACAGAGACAGTAGATCTAGCTGGTCTGTCTTAATATAATTGAGACAGTAGATCTAGCTAGCTGGTCTGTCATAATATAATAGAGACTGTAGATCTAGCTGGTCTGTCATAATACAATAGAGACAGTAGATCTAGCAGGTCTGTAATACTATAATAGGGACAGTAGATCTAGCTGGTCTGTCATACTGTAATAGAGACAGTAGATCTAGCTGGTCAGTCATAATATAATAGAGATAGTAGATCTATCTGGTCTGTCATAATATAATAGAGACAGTAGATCTAGCTGGCCTGTCACAATACAATAGAGACTGTAGATGTAGCTGGTCTGTCATAATATAATAGAGACAGTAGATGTAGCTGGTCTGTCATAATATAATAGAGACACAGAGACAGTAGATCTATTTGGTCTGTCCTAATACAATAGAGACTGTAATTGTAGCTGGTATGTCATTATACAATAGAGACAGTAGATCTAGCTGGTCTGACATAATATAATAGAGATAGTAGATCTAGCAGGTCTGTAATACTATAATAGGGACAGTAGATCTAGTTGGTCTGTCATACTGTAATAGAGACAGTAGATCTAGCTGGTCTGTCATAATATAATAGAGACAGTAGATCTAGCTGGTCTGTCATAATATAATAGAGACAGTAGAGCTAGCTGGTCTGTCATAATATAATAGAGACAGTATATCTAGCTGGTCTGTCATAATATAATAGAGACACAGAGACAGTAGATCTAGCTGGTCTGTCATAATACAAAAGAGACAGTAGATGTAGCTGGTCTGTCATTATACAATAGAGACAGTAGATCTAGCTGGTCTGTCATAATATAACAGAGGCAGTAGATCTAGCTGGTCTGTCTTAATACAATAGAGACTCTAGATGTAGCTGGTCTGTCATTATACAATAGAGACAGTAGATCTAGCTGGTCTGACATAATATAATAGAGAGAGTAGATCTAGCAGGTCTGTAATACTATAATAGGGACAGTAGATCTAGCTGGTCTGTCATACTGTAATAGAGACAGTAGAGCTAGCTGGTCTGTCATAATATAACAGAGGCAGTAGATCTAGCTGGTCTGTCATAATATAATAGAGACAGTAGATCTAGCTGGTCTGTCATAATATAATAGAGACAGTAGAGCTAGCTGGTCTGTCATAATATAATAGAGACACAGAGACAGTATATCTAGCTGGTCTGTCTTAATATAATTGAGACAGTAGATCTAGCTAGCTGGTCTGTCATAATATAATAGAGACTGTAGATCTAGCTGGTCTGTCATAATATAACAGAGGCAGTAGATCTAGCTGGTCTGTCATAATATAATAGAGACAGTAGATCTAGCTGGTCTGTCATAATATAATAGAGACAGTAGAGCTAGCTGGTCTGTCATAATATAATAGAGACACAGAGACAGTATATCTAGCTGGTCTGTCTTAATATAATTGAGACAGTAGATCTAGCTAGCTGGTCTGTCATAATATAATAGAGACTGTAGATCTAGCTGGTCTGTCATAATACAATAGAGACTGTAGATCTAGCTGGTCTGACATAATATAATATAGACAGTAGATCTAGCTGGTCTGTCATAATATAATAGAGACAGTAGATCTAGCTTCTCTGTCATAATATAATATAGACAGTAGATCTAGCAGGTCTGTAATACTATAATAAGGACAGTAGATCTAGCTGGTCTGTCATACTGTAATAGAGACAGTAGATCTAGCTGGTCAGTCATAATATAATAGAGATAGTAGATGTAGCTGGTCTGTAATAATATAATAGAGACAGTAGATATAGCTGGTCTGTCATAATATAATAGAGACAGTAGATCTAGCTGGTCTGTCATAATATAATAGAGACACAGTGACAGTAGATCTAGCTGGTCTGTCTTAGTATAATTGAGACAGTAGATCTAGCTGGTCTGTCATAATATAATAGAGACAGTAGATCTAGCTGGTCTGTCATACTGCAATAGAGACAGTAGATATAGCTGGTCTGTCATAATACAATAGAGACAGTAGATCTAGCTGGTCTGTCATAATATAATAGAGACAGTATATCTAGCTGGTCTGTCATAATATAATAGAGACACAGAGACAGTAGATCTAGCTGGTCTGTCATAATACAAAAGAGACAGTAGATGTAGCTGGTCTGTCATTATACAATAGAGACAGTAGATCTAGCTGGTCTGACATAATATAATAGAGAGAGTAGATCTAGCAGGTCTGTAATACTATAATAGAGACATTAGATCTAGCTGGTCTGTCATAATATAATAGAGACAGTAGAGCTAGCTGGTCTGTCATAATATAATAGAGACACAGAGACAGTATGTCTAGCTGGTCTGTCTTAATATAATTGAGACAGTAGATCTAGCTAGCTGGTCTGTCATAATATAATAGAGACTGTAGATCTAGCTGGTCTGTCATAATATAATAGAGACAGTAGATCTAGCTTCTCTGTCATAATATAATAGAGACAGTAGATCTAGCAGGTCTGTAATACTATAATAGGGACAGTAGATCTAGCTGGTCTGTCATACTGTAATAGAGACAGTAGATCTAGCTGGTCTGTCATAATATAATAGAGACAGTAGATCTAGCTGGTCTGTCATAATATAATAGAGACAGTAGAGCTAGCTGGTCTGTCATAATATAATAGAGACAATATATCTAGCTGGTCTGTCATAATACAATAGAGACACAGAGACAGTAGATCTAGCTGGTCTGTCATAATACAAAAGAGACAGTAGATGTAGCTGGTCTGTCATTATACAATAGAGACAGTAGATCTAGCTGGTCTGTCATAATATAACAGAGGCAGTAGATCTAGCTGGTCTGTCTTAATACAATAGAGACTCTAGATGTAGCTGGTCTGTCATTATACAATAGAGACAGTAGATCTAGCTGGTCTGACATAATATAATAGAGAGAGTAGATCTAGCAGGTCTGTAATACTATAATAGGGACAGTAGATCTAGCTGGTCTGTCATACTGTAATAGAGACAGTAGAGCTAGCTGGTCTGTCATAATATAACAGAGGCAGTAGATCTAGCTGGTCTGTCATAATATAATAGAGACAGTAGATCTAGCTGGTCTGTCATAATATAATAGAGACAGTAGAGCTAGCTGGTCTGTCATAATATAATAGAGACACAGAGACAGTATATCTAGCTGGTCTGTCTTAATATAATTGAGACAGTAGATCTAGCTAGCTGGTCTGTCATAATATAATAGAGACTGTAGATCTAGCTGGTCTGTCATAATATAACAGAGGCAGTAGATCTAGCTGGTCTGTCATAATATAATAGAGACAGTAGATCTAGCTGGTCTGTCATAATATAATAGAGACAGTAGAGCTAGCTGGTCTGTCATAATATAATAGAGACACAGAGACAGTATATCTAGCTGGTCTGTCTTAATATAATTGAGACAGTAGATCTAGCTAGCTGGTCTGTCATAATATAATAGAGACTGTAGATCTAGCTGGTCTGTCATAATACAATAGAGACTGTAGATCTAGCTGGTCTGACATAATATAATATAGACAGTAGATCTAGCTGGTCTGTCATAATATAATAGAGACAGTAGATCTAGCTTCTCTGTCATAATATAATATAGACAGTAGATCTAGCAGGTCTGTAATACTATAATAAGGACAGTAGATCTAGCTGGTCTGTCATACTGTAATAGAGACAGTAGATCTAGCTGGTCAGTCATAATATAATAGAGATAGTAGATGTAGCTGGTCTGTAATAATATAATAGAGACAGTAGATATAGCTGGTCTGTCATAATATAATAGAGACAGTAGATCTAGCTGGTCTGTCATAATATAATAGAGACACAGTGACAGTAGATCTAGCTGGTCTGTCTTAGTATAATTGAGACAGTAGATCTAGCTGGTCTGTCATAATATAATAGAGACAGTAGATCTAGCTGGTCTGTCATACTGTAATAGAGACAGTAGATATAGCTGGTCTGTCATAATACAATAGAGACAGTAGATCTAGCTGGTCTGTCATAATATAATAGAGACAGTATATCTAGCTGGTCTGTCATAATATAATAGAGACACAGAGACAGTAGATCTAGCTGGTCTGTCATAATACAAAAGAGACAGTAGATGTAGCTGGTCTGTCATTATACAATAGAGACAGTAGATCTAGCTGGTCTGTCATAATATAACAGAGGCAGTAGATCTAGCTGGTCTGTCTTAATACAATAGAGACTCTAGATGTAGCTGGTCTGTCATTATACAATAGAGACAGTAGATCTAGCTGGTCTGACATAATATAATAGAGAGAGTAGATCTAGCAGGTCTGTAATACTATAATAGAGACAGTTGATCTAGCTGGTCTGTCATAATATAATAGAGACAGTAGAGCTAGCTGGTCTGTCATAATATAATAGAGACACAGAGACAGTATATCTAGCTGGTCTGTCTTAATATAATTGAGACAGTAGATCTAGCTAGCTGGTCTGTCATAATATAATAGAGACTGTAGATCTAGCTGGTCTGTCATAATACAATAGAGACTGTAGATCTAGCTGGTCTGACATAATATAATATAAGTAGATCTAGCTGGTCTGTCATAATATAATAGAGACAGTAGATCTAGCTTCTCTGTCATAATATAATAGAGACAGTAGATCTAGCAGATCTGTAATACTATAATAGGGACAGTAGATCTAGCTGGTCTGTCATACTGTAATAGAGACAGTAGATCTAGCTGGTCAGTCATAATATAATAGAGATAGTAGATCTATCTGGTCTGTCATAATATAATAGAGACAGTAGATCTAGCTGGTCTTTCACAATACAATAGAGACTGTAGATGTAGCTGGTCTGTAATAATATAATAGAGACAGTAGATGTAGCTGGTCTGTCATAATATAATAGAGACACAGAGACAGTAGATCTATTTGGTCTGTCCTAATACAATAGAGACTGTAGATGTAGCTGGTCTGTCATTATACAATAGAGACAGTAGATCTAGCTGGTCTGACATAATATAATAGAGATAGTAGATCTAGCAGGTCTGTCATAATACAATAGAGACTGTAGATCTAGCTGGTCTGTCATAATACAATAGAGACAGTAGATCTTGCTGGTCTGTCATAATACAATAGAGACAGTAGATCTAGCTGGTCTTACATAATATAATAGAGACAGTAGATCTAGCTGGTCTGTCATAATATAATAGAGACAGTAGATCTAGCTTCTCTGTCATGATATAATAGAGACAGTAGATCTAGCAGGTCTGTAATACTATAATAGGGACAGTAGATCTAGCTGGTCTGTCATACTGAAATATAGACAGTAGATCTAGCTGGTCTGTCATAATATAACAGAGGCAGTAGATCTAGCTGGTCTGTCTTAATACAATAGAGACTCTAGATGTAGCTGGTCAGTCATTATACAATAGAGACAGTAGATCTATCTGGTCTGTCATAATATAATAGAGAGAGTAGATCTAGCAGGTCTGTAATACTATAATAGGGACAGTAGATCTAGCTGGTCTGTCATACTGTAATAGAGACAGTAGAGCTAGCTGGTCTGTCATAATATAACAGAGGCAGTAGATCTAGCTGGTCTGTCATAATATAATAGAGACAGTAGATCTAGCTGGTCTGTCATAATATAATAGAGACACAGAGACAGTAGATCTAGCTGGTATGTCCTAATACAATAGAGACTGTAGATCTAGCTGGTCTGTCCTAATACAATAGAGACTGTAGATGTAGCTGGTCTGTCGTAATATAATCGAGACAGTAGATCTAGCTGGTCTGTCATACTGTAATAGAGACAGTAGATATAGCTGGTCTGTCATAATACAATAGAGACAGTAGATCTAGCTGGTCTGTCATAATATAATAGAGACAGTAGATCTAGCTGGTCTGTCATAATATAATAGAGACACAGAGACAGTAGATCTAGCTGGTCTGTCATAATACAATAGAGACTGTAGATGAGGCTGGTCTGTCATTATACAATAGAGACAGTAGATCTAGCTGGTCTGACATAATATAATAGAGACACTAGATCTAGCTGGTCTGTCATAATACAATAGAGACAGTAGATCTAGCTGGTCTGTGATCATATAATAGAGACAGTAGATCTAGCTGGTCTGACATAATATAATAGAGACAGTAGATCTAGCTGGTCTGTCATAATATAATAGAGACAGTAGATATAGCTGGTCTGTCATAATACAATAGAGACAGTAGATCTAGCTGGTCTGTCATAATATAATAGAGACAGTAGATCTAGCTGGTCTGTCATAATATAATAGAGACACAGAGACAGTAGATCTAGCTGGTCTGTCATAATACAATAGAGACTGTAGATGAGGCTGGTCTGTCATTATACAATAGAGACAGTAGATCTAGCTGGTCTGACATAATATAATAGAGACACTAGATCTAGCTGGTCTGTCATAATACAATAGAGACAGTAGATCTAGCTGGTCTGTGATCATATAATAGAGACAGTAGATCTAGCTGGTCTGACATAATATAATAGAGACAGTAGATCTAGCTGGTCTGTCATAATATAATAGAGACAGTAGATCTAGCTGGTCTGTCATAATACAATAGAGACTGTAGATCTAGCTGGTCTGTCATTATACAATAGAGACAGTAGATCTAGCTGGTCTGTAATACTATGATAGGGACAGTAGATCTAGCTGGTCTGTCATAATATAACAGAGGCAGTAGATCTAGCTGGTCTGTCATAATACAATAGAGACTGTAGATGTAGCTGGTCTGTCATAATATAATAGAGACTGTAGATCTAGCTGGTCTGTCATAATACAATAGAGACTGTAGATGTAGTTGGTCTGTCATTATACAATAGAGACAGTAGATCTAGCTGGTCTGTCATAATATAATAGAGACACAGAGACAGTAGATCTAGCTGGTCTGTCTTAATATAATTGAGACATTAGATCTAGCTAGCTGGTCTGTCATAATATAATAGAGACTGTAGATCTAGCTGGTCTGTCATAATACAATAGAGACTGTAGATCTAGCTGGTCTGTCATAATACAATAGAGACAGTAGATCTTGCTGGTCTGTCATAATACAATAGAGACAGTAGATCTAGCTGGTCTGTCATACTGTAATAGAGACAGTAGATCTAGCTGGTCAGTCATAATATAATAGAGATAGTAGATCTATCTGGTCTGTCATAATATAATAGAGACAGTAGATCTAGCTGGTCTTTCACAATACAATAGAGACTGTAGATGTAGCTTGTCTGTAATAATATAATAGAGACAGTAGATATAGCTGGTCTGTCATAATATAATAGAGACAGTAGATCTAGCTGGTCTGTCATAATATAATAGAGACACAGTGACAGTAGATCTAGCTGGTCTGTCTTAGTATAATTGAGACAGTAGATCTAGCTGGTCTGTCATAATATAATAGAGACAGTAGATCTAGCTGGTCTGTCATACTGTAATAGAGACAGTAGATATAGCTGGTCTGTCATAATACAATAGAGACAGTAGATCTAGCTGGTCTGTCATAATATAATAGAGACAGTAGATCTAGCTGGTCTGTCATAATATAATAGAGACACAGAGACATTAGATCTAGCTGGTCTGTCATAATACAAAAGAGACAGTAGATGTAGCTGGTCTGTCATTATACAATAGAGACAGTAGATCTAGCTGGTCTGTAATACTATGATAGGGACAGTAGATCTAGCTGGTCTGTCATAATATAACAGAGGCAGTAGATCTAGCTGGTCTGTCATAATACAATAGAGACTGTAGATGTAGCTGGTCTGTCATAATATAATAGAGACTGTAGATCTAGCTGGTCTGTCATAATACAATAGAGACTGTAGATGTAGTTGGTCTGTCATTATACAATAGAGACAGTAGATCTAGCTGGTCTGTCATAATATAATAGAGACAGTAGATTTAGCTGGTCTGTCATAATATAATGAGGACATTAGATCTAGCTGGTCTGTCATAATACAATAGAGACTGTAGATCTAGCTGGTCTGTCATAATATAATAGAGACACAGAGACAGTAGATCTAGCTGGTCTGTCTTAATATAATTGAGACAGTAGATCTAGCTAGCTGGTCTGTCATAATATAATAGAGACTGTAGATCTAGCTGGTCTGTCATAATACAATAGAGACAGTAGATCTAGCAGGTCTGTAATACTATAATAGGGACAGTACATCTAGCTGGTCTGTCATACTGTAATAGAGACAGTAGATCTAGCTGGTCAGTCATAATATAATAGAGATAGTAGATCTATCTGGTCTGTCATAATATAATAGAGACAGTAGATCTAGCTGGCCTGTCACAATACAATAGAGACTGTAGATGTAGCTGGTCTGTCATAATATAATAGAGACAGTAGATGTAGCTGGTCTGTCATAATATAATAGAGACACAGAGACAGTAGATCTATTTGGTCTGTCCTAATACAATAGAGACTGTAATTGTAGCTGGTATGTCATTATACAATAGAGACAGTAGATCTAGCTGGTCTGACATAATATAATAGAGATAGTAGATCTAGCAGGTCTGTAATACTATAATAGGGACAGTAGATCTAGTTGGTCTGTCATACTGTAATAGAGACAGTAGATCTAGCTGGTCTGTCATAATATAATAGAGACAGTAGATCTAGCTGGTCTGTCATAATATAATAGAGACAGTAGAGCTAGCTGGTCTGTCATAATATAATAGAGACACAGAGACAGTATATCTAGCTGGTCTGTCTTAATATAATTGAGACAGTAGATCTAGCTAGCTGGTCTGTCATAATATAATAGAGACTGTAGATCTAGCTGGTCTGTCATAATTCAATAGAGACTGTAGATCTAGCTGGTCTGTCATAATACAATAGAGACAGTAGATCTAGCTGGTCTGTCATAATACAATAGAGACAGTAGATCTAGCTGGTCTGTCATAATATAATAGAGACAGTAGATCTAGCTGGTCTGACATAATATAATAGAGACAGTAGATCTAGCTGGTCTGTCATAATATAATAGAGACAGTAGATCTAGCTTCTCTGTCATAATATAATAGAGACAGTAGATCTAGCAGGTCGGTAATACTATATTAGTTACAGTAGATCTAGCTGGTCTGTCATACTGTAATAGAGACAGTAGATCTAGCTGGTCTGTCATAATATAACAGAGGCAGTAGATCTAGCTGTTCTGTCTTAATACAATAGAGACTCTAGATGTAGCTGGTCTGTCATTATACAATAGAGACAGTAGATCTAGCTGGTCTGACATAATATAATAGAGAGAGTAGATCTAGCAGGTCTGTAATACTATAATAGGGACAGTAGATCTAGCTGGTCTGTCATACTGTAATAGAGACAGTAGAGCTAGCTGGTCTGTCATAATATAACAGAGGCAGTAGATCTAGCTGGTCTGTCATAATATAATAGAGACAGTAGATCTAGCTGGTCTGTCATAATATAATAGAGACACAGAGACAGTATATCTAGCTGGTCTGTCTTAATATAATTGAGACAGTAGATCTAGCTAGCTGGTCTGTCATAATATAATAGAGACTGTAGATCTAGCTGGTCTGTCATAATACAATAGAGACTGTAGATCTAGCTGGTCTGACATAATATAATATAGACAGTAGATCTAGCTGGTCTGTCATAATATAATAGAGACAGTAGATCTAGCTTCTCTGTCATAATATAATAGAGACAGTAGATCTAGCAGGTCTGTAATACCATAATAGGGACAGTAGATCTAGCTGGTCTGTCATACTGTAATAGAGACAGTAGATATAGCTGGCCAGTCATAATATAATAGAGATAGTAGATCTATCTGGTCTGTCATAATATAATAGAGACAGTAGATCTAGCTGGTCTTTCACAATACAATAGAGACTGTAGATGTAGCTGGTCTGTAATAATATAATAGAGACAGTAGATGTAGCTGGTCTGTCATAATATAATAGAGACACAGAGACAGTAGATCTATTTGGTCTGTCCTTATACAATAGAGACTGTAGATGTAGCTGGTCTGTCATTATACAATAGAGACAGTAGATCTAGCTGGTCTGACATAATATAATAGAGATAGTAGATCTAGCAGGTCTGTCATAATACAATAGAGACTGTAGATCTAGCTGGTCTGTCATAATACAATAGAGACAGTAGATCTAGCTGGTCTGACATAATATAATAGAGACAGTAGATCTAGCTGGTCTGTCATAATATAATAGAGACAGTAGATCTAGCTTCTCTGTCATGATATAATAGAGACAGTAGATCTAGCAGGTCTGTAATACTATAATAGGGACAGTAGATCTAGCTGGTCTGTCATACTGAAATAGAGACAGTAGATCTAGCTGGTCTGTCATAATATAACAGAGGCAGTAGATCTAGCTGGTCTGTCTTAATACAATAGAGACTCTAGATGTAGCTGGTCTGTCATTATACAATAGAGACAGTAGATCTATCTGGTCTGACATAATATAATAGAGAGAGTAGATCTAGCAGGTCTGTAATACTATAATAGGGACAGTAGATCTAGCTGGTCTGTCATACTGTAATAGAGACAGTAGAGCTAGCTGGTCTGTCATAATATAATAGAGACAGTAGATCTAGCTGGTCTGTCATAATATAATAGAGACACAGAGACAGTAGATCTAGCTGGTATGTCCTAATACAATAGAGACTGTAGATCTAGCTGGTCTGTCCTAATACAATAGAGACTGTAGATGTAGCTGGTCTGTCGTAATATAATCGAGACAGTAGATCTAGCTGGTCTGTCATACTGTAATAGAGACAGTAGATATAGCTGGTCTGTCATAATACAATAGAGACAGTAGATCTAGCTGGTCTGTCATAATATAATAGAGACAGTAGATCTAGGTGGTCTGTCATAATATAATAGAGACACAGAGACAGTAGATCTAGCTGGTCTGTCATAATACAATAGAGACTGTAGATGAGGCTGGTCTGTCATTATACAATAGAGACAGTAGATCTAGCTGGTCTGACATAATATAATAGAGACACTAGATCTAGCTGGTCTGTCATAATACAATAGAGACAGTAGATCTAGCTGGTCTGTGATCATATAATAGAGACAGTAGATCTAGCTGGTCTGACATAATATAATAGAGACAGTAGATCTAGCTGGTCTGTCATAATATAATAGAGACAGTAGATCTAGCTGGTCTGTCATAATACAATAGAGACTGTAGATCTAGCTGGTCTGTCATAATACAATAGAGACAGTAGATCTTGCTGGTCTGTCATAATACAATAGAGACAGTAGATCTAGCTGGTCTGTCATAATATAATAGAGACAGTAGATCTAGCTGGTCTGACATAATATAATAGAGACAGTAGATCTAGCTGGTCTGTCATAATATAATAGAGACAGTAGATCTAGCTGGTCTGTCATAATACAATAGAGACTGTAGATGTAGCTGGTCTGACTTAATATAATATAGACAGTAGATCTAGCTGGTCTGTCATAATATAATAGAGACAGTAGATCTAGCTTCTCTGTCATAATATAATATAGACAGTAGATCTAGCAGGTCTGTAATACTATAATAAGGACAGTAGATCTAGCTGGTCTGTCATACTGTAATAGAGACAGTAGATCTAGCTGGTCAGTCATAATATAATAGAGATAGTAGATATATCTGGTCTGTCATAATATAATAGAGACAGTAGATCTAGCTGGTCTTTCACAATACAATAGAGACTGTAGATGTAGCTGGTCTGTAATAATATAATAGAGACAGTAGATATAGCTGGTCTGTCATAATATAATAGAGACAGTAGATCTAGCTGGTCTGTCATAATATAATAGAGACACAGTGACAGTAGATCTAGCTGGTCTGTCTTAGTATAATTGAGACAGTAGATCTAGCTGGTCTGTCATAATATAATAGAGACAGTAGATCTAGCTGGTCTGTCATACTGTAATAGAGACAGTAGATATAGCTGGTCTGTCATAATACAATAGAGACAGTAGATCTAGCTGGTCTGTCATAATTTAATAGAGACCGTAGATCAAGCTGGTCTGTCATAATATAATAGAGACACAGAGACAGTAGATCTAGCTGGTCTGTCATAATACAAAAGAGACAGTAGATGTAGCTGGTCTGTCATTATACAATAGAGACAGTAGATCTAGCTGGTCTGTAATACTATGATAGGGACAGTAGATCTAGCTGGTCTGTCATAATATAACAGAGGCAGTAGATCTAGCTGGTCTGTCATAATACAATAGAGACTGTAGATGTAGCTGGTCTGTCATAATATAATAGAGACTGTAGATCTAGCTGGTCTGTCATAATACAATAGAGACTGTAGATGTAGTTGGTCTGTCATTATACAATAGAGACAGTAGATCTAGCTGGTCTGTCATAATATAATAGAGACAGTAGATTTAGCTGGTCTGTCATATTATAATGAGGACATTAGATCTAGCTGGTCTGTCATAATACAATAGAGACAGTAGATCTAGCTGGTCTGTCATAATATAATAGAGACACAGAGACAGTAGATCTAGCTCGTCTGTCTTAATATAATTGAGACAGTAGATCTAGCTGGTCTGTCATAATACAAAGAGACTGTAGATCTAGCTGGTCTGTCATAATACAATAGAGACAGTAGATCTTGCTGGTCTGTCATAATACAATAGAGACAGTAGTTCTAGCTGGTCTGTGATCATGTAATAGAGACAGTAGATCTAGCTGGTCTGTCATAATATAATAGAGACAGTAGATCTAGCTGGTCTGTCATAATATAATAGAGACACAGTGACAGTAGATCTAGCTAGTCTGTCGTAGTATAATAGAGACAGTAGATCTAGCTGGTCTGTCATAATATAATAGAGACAGTAGATCTAGCTGGTCTGTCATACTGTAATAGAGACAGTAGATCTAGCTGGTATGTCATAATACAATAGAAACAGTAGATCTAGCTGGTCTGTCATAATATAATAGAGACATTAGATCTAGCTGGTCTGTCATAATATAATAGAGACCCAGAGACAGTACATCTAGCTGGTCTGTCTTAATACAATAGAGACTGTAGATGAGGCTGGTCTGTCATTATACAATAGAGACAGTAGAGCTAGCTGGTCTGGCATAATATAATAGAGACAGTAGATCTAGCTGGTCTATCATAATACAATAGAGACAGTAGATCTAGCTGGTCTGTCATAATATAATAGAGACACAGAGACAGTAGATCTAGCTGGTCTGTCTTAATATAATTGAGACAGTAGATCTAGCTGGTCTGTCATAATACAATAGAGACAGTAGATATAGCTGGTCTGTCATAATACAATAGAGACAGTAGATCTAGCTGGTCTGACATAATATAATAGAGACAGTAGATCTAGCTGGTCTGTCATAATATAATAGAGACAGTAGATCTAGCTTCTCTGTCATAATATAATAGAGACAGTAGATCTAGCAGGTCTGTAATACTATAATAGTGACAGTAGATCTAGCTGGTCTGTCATACTGTAATAGAGACAGTAGATCTAGCTGGTCAGTCATAATATAATAGAGATAGTAGATCTATCTGGTCTGTCATAATATAATAGAGACAGTAGATCTAGCTGGTCTGTCATAATATAATAGAGACAGTAGAGCTAGCTGGTCTGTCATAATATAATAGAGACACAGAGACAGTATATCTAGCTGGTCTGTCTTAATATAATTGAGACAGTAGATCTAGCTAGCTGGTCTGTCATAATATAATAGAGACTGTAGCTCTAGCTGGTCTGTCATAATATAATAGAGACTGTAGATCTAGCTGGTCTGACATAATATAATATAGACAGTAGATCTAGCTGGTCTGTCATAATATAATAGAGACAGTAGATCTAGCTTCTCTGTCATAATTTAATAGAGACAGTAGATCTAGCAGGTCTGTAATACTATAATAGGGACAGTAGATCTAGCTGGTCTGTCATACTGTAATAGAGACAGTAGATCTAGCTGGTCAGTCATAATATAATAGAGATAGTAGATCTATCTGGTCTGTCATAATATAATAGAGACAGTAGATCTAGCTGGCCTGTCACAATACAATAGAGACTGTAGATGTAGCTGGTCTGTCATAATATAATAGAGACAGTAGATGTAGCTGGTCTGTCATAATATAATAGAGACACAGAGACAGTAGATCTATTTGGTCTGTCCTAATACAATAGAGACTGTAATTGTAGCAGGTATGTCATTATACAATAGAGACAGTAGATCTAGCTGGTCTGACATAATATAATAGAGATAGTAGATCTAGCAGGTCTGTCATAATACAATAGAGACTGTAGATCTAGCTGGTCTGTCATAATACAATAGAGACAGTAGATCTTGCTGGTCTGTCATAATATAATAGAGACAGTAGATCTAGCTTCTCTGTCATTATATAATAGAGACAGTAGATCTAGCAGGTCTGTAATACTATAATAGGGACAGTAGATCTAGCTGGTCTGTCATACTGTAATAGAGACAGTAGAGCTAGCTGGTCTGTCATAATATAACAGAGGCAGTAGATCTAGCTGGTCTGTCATAATACAATAGAGACAGTAGATCTAGCTGGTCTGTCATAATATAATAGAGACAGTAGATCTAGCTGGTCTGACATAATATAATAGAGACAGTAGATCTAGCTGGTCTGTCATAATATAATAGAGACAGTAGATCTAGCTTCTCTGTCATAATATAATAGAGACAGTAGATCTAGCAGGTCTGTAATACTATATTAGGGACAGTAGATCTAGCTGGTCTGTCATAATGTAATAGAGACAGTAGATCTAGCTGGTCTGTCATAATATAACAGAGGCAGTAGATCTAGCTGGTCTGTCTTAATACAATAGAGACTCTAGATGTAGCTGGTCTGTCATTATACAATAGAGACAGTAGATCTAGCTGGTCTGACATAATATAATAGAGAGAGTAGATCTAGCAGGTCTGTAATACTATAATAGGGACAGTAGATCTAGCTGGTCTGTCATACTGTAATAGAGACAGTAGAGCTAGCTGGTCTGTCATAATATAACAGAGGCAGTAGATCTAGCTGGTCTGTCATAATATAATAGAGACAGTAGATCTAGCTGGTCTGTCATAATATAATAGAGACAGTAGAGCTAGCTGGTCTGTCATAATATAATAGAGACACAGAGACAGTATATCTAGCTGGTCTGTCTTAATATAATTGAGACAGTAGATCTAGCTAGCTGGTCTGTCATAATATAATAGAGACTGTAGATCTAGCTGGTCTGTCATAATACAATAGAGACTGTAGATCTAGCTGGTCTGACATAATATAATATAGACAGTAGATCTAGCTGGTCTGTCATAATATAATAGAGACAGTAGATCTAGCTTCTCTGTCATAATATAATAGAGACAGTAGATCTAGCAGGTCTGTAATACTATAATAGGGACAGTAGATCTAGCTGGTCTGTCATACTGTAATAGAGACAGTAGATCTAGCTGGTCAGTCATAATATAATAGAGATAGTAGATCTATCTGGTCTGTCATATTATAATAGAGACAGTAGATCTAGCTGGTCTTTCACAATACAATAGAGACTGTAGATGTAGCTGGTCTGTAATAATATAATAGAGACAGTAGATGTAGCTGGTCTGTCATAATATAATAGAGACACAGAGACAGTAGATCTATTTGGTCTGTCCTAATACAATAGAGACTGTAGATGTAGCTGGTCTGTCATTATACAATAGAGACAGTAGATCTAGCTGGTCTGACATAATATAATAGAGATAGTAGATCTAGCAGGTCTGTCATAATACAATAGAGACTGTAGATCTAGCTGGTCTGTCATAATACAATAGAGACAGTAGATCTTGCTGGTCTGTCATAATATAATAGAGACAGTAGATCTAGCTTCTCTGTCATTATATAATAGAGACAGTAGATCTAGCAGGTCTGTAATACTATAATAGGGACAGTAGATCTAGCTGGTCTGTCATACTGAAATAGAGACAGTAGATCTAGCTGGTCTGTCATAATGTAACAGAGGCAGTAGATCTAGCTGGTCTGTCTTAATACAATAGAGACTCTAGATGTAGCTGGTCTGTCATTATACAATAGAGACAGTAGATCTATCTGGTCTGACATAATATAATAGAGAGAGTAGATCTAGCAGGTCTGTAATACTATAATAGGGACAGTAGATCTAGCTGGTCTGTCATACTGTAATAGAGACAGTAGAGCTAGCTGGTCTGTCATAATATAACAGAGGCAGTAGATCTAGCTGGTCTGTCATAATATAATAGAGACAGTAGATCTAGCTGGTCTGTCATAATATAATAGAGACACAGAGACAGTAGATGTAGCTGGTATGTCCTAATACAATAGAGACTGTAGATCTAGCTGGTCTGTCCTAATACAATAGAGACTGTAGATGTAGCTGGTCTGTCGTAATATAATCGAGACAGTAGATCTAGCTGGTCTGTCATACTGTAATAGAGACAGTAGATATAGCTGGTCTGTCATAATACAATAGAGACAGTAGATCTAGCTGGTCTGTCATAATATAATAGAGACAGTAGATCTAGCTGGTCTGTCATAATATAATAGAGACACAGAGACAGTAGATCTAGCTGGTCTGTCATAATACAATAGAGACTGTAGATGAGGCTGGTCTGTCATGATACAATAGAGACAGTAGATCTAGCTGGTCTGTCAAAATATAACAGAGAATGTAGATCTAGCTGGTCTGTCATAATATATTAGAGACTGTAGATCTAGCTGGTCTGTCATAATATAATAGAGACAGTAGATCTTGCTGCTCTGTCATAATACAATAGAGACAGTAGATCTAGCTTGTCTGTCCTAATATAATAGAGACAGTAGATCTAGCTGGTCTGACATAATATAATAGAGACAGTAGATCTAGCTTCTCTGTCATAATTTAATAGAGACAGTAGATCTAGCAGGTCTGTAATACTATAATAGGGACAGTAGATCTAGCTGGTCTGTCATACTGTAATAGAGACAGTAGATCTAGCTGGTCAGTCATAATATAATAGAGATAGTAGATCTATCTGGTCTGTCATAATATAATAGAGACAGTAGATCTAGCTGGCCTGTCACAATACAATAGAGACTGTAGATGTAGCTGGTCTGTCATAATATAATAGAGACAGTAGATGTAGCTGGTCTGTCATAATATAATAGAGACACAGAGACAGTAGATCTATTTGGTCTGTCCTAATACAATAGAGACTGTAATTGTAGCAGGTATGTCATTATACAATAGAGACAGTAGATCTAGCTGGTCTGACATAATATAATAGAGATAGTAGATCTAGCAGGTCTGTAATACTATAATAGAGAGAGTAGATCTAGCAGGTCTGTAATACTATAATAGGGACAGTAGATCTAGTTGGTCTGTCATACTGTAATAGAGACAGTAGATCTAGCTGGTCTGTCATAATATAATAGAGACAGTAGATCTAGCTGGTCTGTCATAATATAATAGAGACAGTAGAGCTAGCTGGTCTGTCATAATATAATAGAGACACAGAGACAGTATATCTAGCTGGTCTGTCTTAATATAATTGAGACAGTAGATCTAGCTAGCTGGTCTGTCATAATATAATAGAGACTGTAGATCTAGCTGGTCTGTCATAATTCAATAGAGACTGTAGATCTAGCTGGTCTGTCATAATACAATAGAGACTCTAGATGTAGCTGGTCTGTCATTATACAATAGAGACAGTAGATCTAGCTGGTCTGACATAATATAATAGAGAGAGTAGATCTAGCAGGTCTGTAATACTATAATAGGGACAGTAGATCTAGCTGGTCTGTCATACTGTAATAGAGACAGTAGAGCTAGCTGGTCTGTCATAATATAACAGAGGCAGTAGATCTAGCTGGTCTGTCATAATACAATAGAGACAGTAGATCTAGCTGGTCTGTCATAATATAATAGAGACAGTAGATCTAGCTGGTCTGACATAATATAATAGAGACAGTAGATCTAGCTGGTCTGTCATAATATAATAGAGACAGTAGATCTAGCTTCTCTGTCATAATATAATAGAGACAGTAGATCTAGCAGGTCTGTAAAACTATATTAGGGACAGTAGATCTAGCTGGTCTGTCATAATGTAATAGAGACAGTAGATCTAGCTGGTCTGTCATAATATAACAGAGGCAGTAGATCTAGCTGGTCTGTCTTAATACAATAGAGACTCTAGATGTAGCTGGTCTGTCATTATACAATAGAGACAGTAGATCTAGCTGGTCTGACATAATATAATAGAGAGAGTAGATCTAGCAGGTCTGTAATACTATAATAGGGACAGTAGATCTAGCTGGTCTGTCATACTGTAATAGAGACAGTAGAGCTAGCTGGTCTGTCATAATATAACAGAGGCAGTAGATCTAGCTGGTCTGTCATAATATAATAGAGACAGTAGATCTAGCTGGTCTGTCATAATATAATAGAGACAGTAGAGCTAGCTGGTCTGTCATAATATAATAGAGACACAGAGACAGTATATCTAGCTGGTCTGTCTTAATATAATTGAGACAGTAGATCTAGCTAGCTGGTCTGTCATAATATAATAGAGACTGTAGATCTAGCTGGTCTGTCATAATACAATAGAGACTGTAGATCTAGCTGGTCTGACATAATATAATATAGACAGTAGATCTAGCTGGTCTGTCATAATATAATAGAGACAGTAGATCTAGCTTCTCTGTCATAATATAATATAGACAGTAGATCTAGCAGGTCTGTAATACTATAATAGGGACAGTAGATCTAGCTGGTCTGTCATACTGTAATAGAGACAGTAGATCTAGCTGGTCAGTCATAATATAATAGAGATAGTAGATCTATCTGGTCTGTCATATTATAATAGAGACAGTAGATCTAGCTGGTCTTTCACAATACAATAGAGACTGTAGATGTAGCTGGTCTGTAATAATATAATAGAGACAGTAGATGTAGCTGGTCTGTCATAATATAATAGAGACACAGAGACAGTAGATCTATTTGGTCTGTCCTAATACAATAGAGACTGTAGATGTAGCTGGTCTGTCATTATACAATAGAGACAGTAGATCTAGCTGGTCTGACATAATATAATAGAGATAGTAGATCTAGCAGGTCTGTCATAATACAATAGAGACTGTAGATCTAGCTGGTCTGTCATAATACAATAGAGACAGTAGATCTTGCTGGTCTGTCATAATATAATAGAGACAGTAGATCTAGCTTCTCTGTCATTATATAATAGAGACAGTAGATCTAGCAGGTCTGTAATACTATAATAGGGACAGTAGATCTAGCTGGTCTGTCATACTGAAATAGAGACAGTAGATCTAGCTGGTCTGTCATAATGTAACAGAGGCAGTAGATCTAGCTGGTCTGTCTTAATACAATAGAGACTCTAGATGTAGCTGGTCTGTCATTATACAATAGAGACAGTAGATCTATCTGGTCTGACATAATATAATAGAGAGAGTAGATCTAGCAGGTCTGTAATACTATAATAGGGACAGTAGATCTAGCTGGTCTGTCATACTGTAATAGAGACAGTAGAGCTAGCTGGTCTGTCATAATATAACAGAGGCAGTAGATCTAGCTGGTCTGTCATAATATAATAGAGACAGTAGATCTAGCTGGTCTGTCATAATATAATAGAGACACAGAGACAGTAGATGTAGCTGGTATGTCCTAATACAATAGAGACTGTAGATCTAGCTGGTCTGTCCTAATACAATAGAGACTGTAGATGTAGCTGGTCTGTCGTAATATAATCGAGACAGTAGATCTAGCTGGTCTGTCATACTGTAATAGAGACAGTAGATATAGCTGGTCTGTCATAATACAATAGAGACAGTAGATCTAGCTGGTCTGTCATAATATAATAGACACAGTAGATCTAGCTGGTCTGTCATAATATAATAGAGACACAGAGACAGTAGATCTAGCTGGTCTGTCATAATACAATAGAGACTGTAGATGAGGCTGGTCTGTCATGATACAATAGAGACAGTAGATCTAGCTGGTCTGTCAAAATATAACAGAGAATGTAGATCTAGCTGGTCTGTCATAATATATTAGAGACTGTAGATCTAGCTGGTCTGTCATAATATAATAGAGACAGTAGATCTTGCTGGTCTGTCATAATACAATAGAGACAGTAGATCTAGCTTGTCTGTCCTAATATAATAGAGACAGTAGATCTAGCTGGTCTGACATAATATAATAGAGACAGTAGATCTAGCTGGTCTGTCATAATATAATAAAGACAGTAGATCTAGCTGGTCTGAATTAATATAATAGAGACAGTAGATCTAGCTTCTCTGTCATAATATAATAGAGACAGTAGATCTAGCAGGTCTGTAATACTATATTAGGGACAGTAGATCTAGCTGGTCTGTCATAATGTAATAGAGACAGTAGATCTAGCTGGTCTGTCATAATATAACAGAGGCAGTAGATCTAGCTGGTCTGTCTTAATACAATAGAGACTCTAGATGTAGCTGGTCTGTCATTATACAATAGAGACAGTAGATCTAGCTGGTCTGACATAATATAATAGAGAGAGTAGATCTAGCAGGTCTGTAATACTATAATAGGGACAGTAGATCTAGCTGGTCTGTCATACTGTAATAGAGACAGTAGAGCTAGCTGGTCTGTCATAATATAACAGAGGCAGTAGATCTAGCTGGTCTGTCATAATATAATAGAGACAGTAGATCTAGCTGGTCTGTCATAATATAATAGAGACAGTAGAGCTAGCTGGTCTGTCATAATATAATAGAGACACAGAGACAGTATATCTAGCTGGTCTGTCTTAATATAATTGAGACAGTAGATCTAGCTAGCTGGTCTGTCATAATATAATAGAGACTGTAGATCTAGCTGGTCTGTCATAATACAATAGAGACTGTAGATCTAGCTGGTCTGACATAATATAATATAGACAGTAGATCTAGCTGGTCTGTCATAATATAATAGAGACAGTAGATCTAGCTTCTCTGTCATAATATAATAGAGACAGTAGATCTAGCAGGTCTGTAATACTATAATAGGGACAGTAGATCTAGCTGGTCTGTCATACTGTAATAGAGACAGTAGATCTAGCTGGTCAGTCATAATATAATAGAGATAGTAGATCTATCTGGTCTGTCATATTATAATAGAGACAGTAGATCTAGCTGGTCTTTCACAATACAATAGAGACTGTAGATGTAGCTGGTCTGTAATAATATAATAGAGACAGTAGATGTAGCTGGTCTGTCATAATATAATAGAGACACAGAGACAGTAGATCTATTTGGTCTGTCCTAATACAATAGAGACTGTAGATGTAGCTGGTCTGTCATTATACAATAGAGACAGTAGATCTAGCTGGTCTGACATAATATAATAGAGATAGTAGATCTAGCAGGTCTGTCATAATACAATAGAGACTGTAGATCTAGCTGGTCTGTCATAATACAATAGAGACAGTAGATCTTGCTGGTCTGTCATAATATAATAGAGACAGTAGATCTAGCTTCTCTGTCATTATATAATAGAGACAGTAGATCTAGCAGGTCTGTAATACTATAATAGGGACAGTAGATCTAGCTGGTCTGTCATACTGAAATAGAGACAGTAGATCTAGCTGGTCTGTCATAATGTAACAGAGGCAGTAGATCTAGCTGGTCTGTCTTAATACAATAGAGACTCTAGATGTAGCTGGTCTGTCATTATACAATAGAGACAGTAGATCTATCTGGTCTGACATAATATAATAGAGAGAGTAGATCTAGCAGGTCTGTAATACTATAATAGGGACAGTAGATCTAGCTGGTCTGTCATACTGTAATAGAGACAGTAGAGCTAGCTGGTCTGTCATAATATAACAGAGGCAGTAGATCTAGCTGGTCTGTCATAATATAATAGAGACAGTAGATCTAGCTGGTCTGTCATAATATAATAGAGACACAGAGACAGTAGATGTAGCTGGTATGTCCTAATACAATAGAGACTGTAGATCTAGCTGGTCTGTCCTAATACAATAGAGACTGTAGATGTAGCTGGTCTGTCGTAATATAATCGAGACAGTAGATCTAGCTGGTCTGTCATACTGTAATAGAGACAGTAGATATAGCTGGTCTGTCATAATACAATAGAGACAGTAGATCTAGCTGGTCTGTCATAATATAATAGAGACAGTAGATCTAGCTGGTCTGTCATAATATAATAGAGACACAGAGACAGTAGATCTAGCTGGTCTGTCATAATACAATAGAGACTGTAGATGAGGCTGGTCTGTCATGATACAATAGAGACAGTAGATCTAGCTGGTCTGTCAAAATATAACATAGAATGTAGATCTAGCTGGTCTGTCATAATATATTAGAGACTGTAGATCTAGCTGGTCTGTCATAATATAATAGAGACAGTAGATCTTGCTGGTCTGTCATAATACAATAGAGACAGTAGATCTAGCTTGTCTGTCCTAATATAATAGAGACAGTAGATCTAGCTGGTCTGACATAATATAATAGAGACAGTAGATCTAGCTGGTCTGTCATAATATAATAAAGACAGTAGATCTAGCTGGTCTGAATTAATATAATAGAGACAGTAGATCTAGCTTCTCTGTCATAATATAATAGAGACAGTAGATCTAGCAGGTCTGTAATACTATAATAGGGACAGTAGATCTAGCTGGTCTGTCATACTGTAATAGAGACAGTAGATCTAGCTGGTCAGTCATAATATAATAGAGATAGTAGATCTATCTGGTCTGTCATTATATAACAGAGACAGTAGATATAGCTGGTCTGTCATAATATAATAGAGACAGTGGATCAAGCTGGTCTGTCATAATATAATAGAGACACAGAGACAGTAGATCTAGCTGGTCTGTCATAATACAATAGAGACTGTAGATGAGGCTGGTCTGTCATGATACAATAGAGACAGTAGATCTAGCTGGTCTGTCAAAATATAACAGAGAATGTAGATCTAGCTGGTCTGTCATAATATATTAGAGACTGTAGATCTAGCTGGTCTGTCATAATATAATAGAGACAGTAGATCTTGCTGGTCTGTCATAATACAATAGAGACAGTAGATCTAGCTTGTCTGTCCTAATATAATAGAGACAGTAGATCTAGCTGGTCTGTCATAATATAATAGAGACAGTAGATCTAGCTGGTCTGACATAAGATAATAGAGAGAGTAGATCTAGCAGGTCTGTAATACTACAATAGGGACTGTAGATCCAGCTGGTCTGTCATACTGTAATAGAGACAGTAGATCTAGCTGGTCTGTCATAATATAACAGAGGCAGTAGATCTAGCTGGTCTGTCTTAATACAATAGAGACTCTAGATGTAGCTGGTCTGTCATAATACAATAAAGACAGTAGATCTAGCTGGTCTGTCATAATATAATAGAGACACAGTGACAGTAGATCTAGCTGGTCTGTCTTAGTATAATTGAGACATTAGATCTAGCAGGTCTGTCATAATATAATAGAGACTGTAGATCTAGCTGGTCTGTCATAATACAATAGAGACAGTAGATCTTGCTGGTCTGTCATAATACAATAGAGACAGTAGATGTAGCTGGTCTGTCATAATATAATAGAGACAGTAGATCTAGCTGGTCTGACATAATATAATAGAGACAGTAGATCTATTCAGTCTGTCTTAGGATAATAGAGACAGTCTATCTAGCTGGTGTGTCATAATATAATTGAGACCATAGATCTAGCTGCTCTGTCATAATATAATATGTTCTGTAGATGTTGCTGTTGTGTCATAATGTAGTAGAGACATTAAATCTAGCTGGTCACCAATAATATAATTGAGACAGTAGATCTAGCTGGTTAGTCATAGGATAATAGAGAAAGTAGATCTAGCCTGGTCTGTCGTAATATAATAAAGACAGTAGATGTAGCTGGCATAATATATTAGATTCTGTAGATGTAGAAGGTCTGTCATTACATAGAAAAAGAGACTGTAGATGGCTAGGGTCATTTTGTTATATCTGGAGTACTTCTCCTGTCTTATCCGGTGTCCTGTGTGAATTTAAGTATTCTCTCTCTAATTATCTCTGTCTTTCTCTCTCGGAGGAGGACCTGAGCCCTGGACCATGCCTCAGGACTACCTGGCATGATGACTCCTTGCTGTCCCCAGTCCACCTGGCCGTGCTGCTGCTCCAGTTTCAACTGTTCTGTCTGCGGCTATGGAACCCTGTCGTGTTCACCGGACGTGCTACTTGTCCCAGACCTGTGTCGTGGAAATTTCCTCTATTTACCAAATCATGAGCGCAAACCACAACACAAGTCAGAGTTAGTTATCAAAGTCCATCTTTAATTATATGAGCTCTATCACAACCCTGTGACTCTCAGATCAATTCAGTGTCTATCAATGAATTCTCTGAGAGCCCCCTCTACATTGCAACTGAGATCCTTTAATAGCCAAGAACACACATAGTCAGACAGCATAGACATAATAAATCATTCAGCTTTGTCTCCTTACTCAAACCCAGAACCATAAACCAATCCTCCATATCAACAGGCATATATCAAATTGTCATTTAGATACAACCAATTCTAAATACAACCAATCCTGGACAAGCTCACGTGGAACATAGAATGATTCCAGACACTGCCATCCTCCTCTCCCCGATGGGAAAAGTAGGGAGTGACTGGAACACAGACACAGTGGAGCAAAAGATATGTTTACACATGATGACACCTTGACCTCTCCCCTCTCTGCGGCCCATGCAACTTAGTCTTGACATAGAACAGATAACTGCCAATGGCCACCACTATAGTACAACAAAATACATTCTTATGAGAAATAACTCATAAGCATATCATGAATATAAAACATCTTACCTATGTTAACAACCAATTCTGATTATTCCCCAACACCTGCTGTTTTCAACTCTCTAGAGACAGCAGGAGCGGTAGAGATACTCTGAATAATTGGCTATGAAAAGCCAACTGACATTTACTCCTGAGGTGCTGACCTGTTGCACCCTCGACAACCACTGTGACTTTATTATTTTTGACCCTGCTAGTCATCTATGAACAATTGAACATCTTGGCCATGTTCTGTTATCTCCACCCAGCACAGCCAGAAGAGGACTGGTCACCCTTCATAGCCTGGTTCCTCTCTAGGTTTCTTCCTAGGTTCTGGCCTTTCTATGGAGTTTTTCCTAGCCACGTGTTTCTACACCTGCATTGCTTGCTGTTTGGGGTTTTAGGCTGGGTTTCTGTACAGCACTCGTGACATAAGATGTAAGTCTTTATAAATACATTTGATTGATTGATGGTTATTGATTACTGCTTTGTTTGGGGTTAGAGCTTGAAAAAAATGAATTTTACTGTAACTGTGCATGTGACAAACTACAACTCGAAACGAATTACTTTTATTTAAACTGGTATGTCACCTTTTATTTCACCTTTTACATGTTGGTGTCATTGAAATGAGAAATTGTATAAAAACATTCAATAACTTTTTTTCTCTCTCGATAAAACAGTTCATTTCAAATAAATGACATGACAGGCTAAAAACACAACAGCTCTTGTTTCAGAGCTAATGACAAAGGTACTGTTTAATGAACCTAACACAGTGCATTGCCTATAGCCTTTTATCCATCACCTGTGGAGAAAGAGGATGTTGTTCACAGAGGAGGACTTCAGCGTGTATTTGTATTGGACCATCTCTCCTCCAAAATGAATCCACACCCATTGAATGCCTGCTCGAAGGGAGCACTGGATGCTAGAATGCTGAGGACGTGGCAGGTAAGGTTCATGCGCACAGGGAACTTACATTGTTGTGCCTGCCACCACAACAGAACACGCCGGGTCTGCTTCTTAGAATTGGGTCGAGTTTGACTGCACCATAATCTTAAATGTCATTTGCCAGTGGGTTTGACTCAGGAGTAATGATATCTGCTTCATCATCCCAGTCTGAGAACTCAATATGTGACTATTGGTCTCTTTGGCTGTGAGGGTCCTGGCTCTTCCTTATTGGGGGGACCTACGACTCCGGCTCCACTCTAAAAGGCCCAAAATCATAATGAGCTCTTTGGTTACCTGCATAATGTTCTCACGTGCAGTTTCCTCCAGCATCTTCAGCAGACCCAACTTGGGGGTCCAAAACATTGCTTTAATTTCTGTAGGCTAAGGTTGGTTGGATAAAATTAAATATTTAAAATGAGAAGAAAACATTGAATAAGTTATTATTAATTTTTCATCTCAATTAAATCAATCTGGTTGAATAAAGGTGAAATACCTGGTTAAATTACAGAGGAATGAACAATGAACCGGTGAGAGGAGAGGAGAGGAATGAATGAACAATGAACTGGGGAGAGGAATGAATGAACAATGAACTGGGGAGAGGAGAGGAATGAATGAACAATGAACTGGGGAGAAGAGAGGAATGAATTAACAATGAACTGGGGAGAGGAGAGGAATGAATGAACAATGAACTGGGGAGAAGAGAGGAATGAATGAACAATGAACTGAGAAGAGGAGAGGAATGAACAATGAACTGAGGAGAGGAGAGGAATTAATGAACAATGAACTGATGAGAGTAATGAATGAACTGGGGAGAGGAGAGGACTGAATGAACAATGAACTGGGGAGAAGAGAGGACTGAATGAACAATGAACTGGGGAGAAGAGAGGACTGAATGAACAATGAACTGGGGAGAAGAGAGGAATGAATGAACAATGAACTGGGGAGAGGAGAGGAGAGGAGAGGAGAGGAGAGGAGAGGAGAGGAGAGGAGAGGAGAGGAGAGGAGAGGAGAGGAGAGGAGAGGAGAGGAGAGGAGAGGAGAGGAGAGGAGAATGAACTGGGAAGAACAGAGGAACAAACAATGAACAATTAACTGGTGTGATGAGAGTAATGAATGAACAATGAACTGGGGAGAGGAGAGGAATGAATGAACTTGGGAGAGGAGAGGAATGAATGAACTGGGGAGAGGAGAGGAATGAACAATAAACTGAGGAGAGGAGAGGAGATGAGAGGAGAGGAGAGAATAATGAACTGGGAAGAACAGAGGAATGAACAATGAACAATTAACTGGTGTGATGAGAGTAATGAATGAACAATGAACTGGTGTGATGAGAGTAATGAATGAACAATGAACTGGAGAGAGGAGAGGAATGAATGAACTGGGGAGAGGAGAGGAGAGGAGAAGAGAGGAGAGGAGAGGAGAGGAGAGGAGAGGAGAGGAGAGGAGAGGAGAGGAGAGGAGAGGAGAGGAGAGGAGAGGAGAGAATGAACAATGACCTGGGGAGAGGAGAGGAATAAACGAAGAATGAACTGAGGAGTGGAGAGTAATGAATGAACAATAAACTGGGGAGAGGAGAGTAATGAATGAACAATGAACTGGGGAGAGGAGAGTAATGAATGAACAATGAACTGAGGAGAGGAGAGGAGAGGAGAGGAGAGGAGAGGAGAGGAGAGGAGAGGAGAGAATGAACAATGACCTGGGGAGAGGAGAGGAATAAACGAAGAATGAACTGAGGAGTGGAGAGTAATGAATGAACAATAAACTGGGGAGAGGAGAGTAATGAATGAACAATGAACTGGGGAGAGGAGAGTAATGAATGAACAATGAACTGAGGAGAGGAGAGGAGAGGAGAGGAGAGGAGAGGAGAGGAGAGGAGAGGAGAGGAGAGGAGAGGAGAGGAGAGGAATTAACAATAAACTGGGGAGAGTTGAGTTGAGGAGAGGAATGAATAATAAACTAGGGAGAGAAGAGGAATGAATGAACAATGAACTGGTGAGAGGAGAGGAATGAAGTTATGAACTTATGTGTGAACAATGTAACAAAGGTGATTTTATACCTAGAATATAATGACAATAACATAATGTGACAAAGGTGATTTTATACCTTAATGACAATACAGTAGAAAGACGTTCATTTTAAATTACATTCACTCATTCAACACGGCGTGTGAATATGTCAACTCATGTGTAAACGTGTGATCACGTGAGTAAAAAAGGTATCTCTATTGACAGTCCTTTGACTTGGTGAGAGGTATCAGTAGCTACATTCGTTTACATTTTGTCACCATATCACCCCCCCCCCCCCCCCCCCCCACACACACACACAGACAGAGAGATTGTCATAACCAACCCCAACCAAACCCTAATGTCTGCAGACAGTCAATCAACTACAGAGGACAGAGGACAAGCTCGATATTATAATAACGAGAACACTAGCTGAATATTTTAAAAATATATATTTATAAAAAATGATAATATGAAAGCACAGGAAATAGTATAGTAGCGTAGTTTCCGGTAACAGAACTAACTGCATGAACACTAACCCATCCTGACATCCAACAGACAAATGGATTAAGATTAGTTAGGGTTACCCCTCCCAAACGTAACCATCCCAATATCACAGATAATAAGACCCTCCCAATATCACAAATAATAAGACCCTCCCAACATCACAGATAATAAAACCCTCTCAATATAACAAATAATAAGACTCTCCCAATATTACATATAAAAAGACCCTCCCAACCGTAAACATCCCAATATCATAGACAATAAGACCTCCCAACATCACAGATAATAAGACCCTCCCAATATCATATTTAATAAGACCCTCCCAACATCACAGATAATAAGACCCCCTCAATATAACATATAATAAGACCCTCCCAATACTACATATAATAAGACCCTCCCAAGCATAAACATCCCAATAGCATAGACAATAAGACCCTCCCAATATAATAGATAATAAGACCCTCCCAATATAACAGATAACACCCTCCCAACCGTAACCATCCCAAAATCACAGATAATAAGACCCTCCCAATATCACAGTTAATAACATCCTCTCAATATCACAGATAATACGACACTCCCAATATCACAGATAATAAGACCCTCTCAATAGTACATATAATAAGACCCCCCCAACCGTAAACATCCCAATATCACAGATAATAAGACCCTCCCGACTGTAAACATCCCAATATCACAGCTAATAAGACCCTCCCAACCGTAAACATCCCAATATCACAGATAATAAGACCCTCCCAACCGTAAACATCCCAATATCACAGATAATAAGACCCTCCCAACCATAAACAATCCAATATCACAGATAAAAAGACCCTCCCAATAATACAGATAGTAAAACCCTCCCAATAGCATAGATAATAAGACCCTCCAAATACCACCGATAATAAGACCCCCCCCAATATCACAGATAATAAGACCCTCCCAATATCATATATAATAAAACTCGTCCAATATCACAGTAAAATAAGACCCTCTCAATATCATTTATAATATGACATCCCAATATCACAGATAATAAGACCCTCAATATCACGTATAATGAGACATCCCAACATCATAGATAATAAGACCCCTCCGATATCACATAATAAAATAAAATAAATAGATAATAAGACCCTCCAAAATATCACAGATAATAAGACCATCCCAATATCACAGATAATAAAGCCTGCACAATGTCACATATAATAAGACCCTCCCAGTATCACGGATAATAAGACCCTGCCAATATCACAGATAATAAGACACTCCCAAAACTACACATGAAACCAAAACAATAATAAACAAATAAAACAAGTAAACAGGAAGTAGAAACTTTAAACGATAAGCGTCACAGTATGGTGAGAGAGAGAGAGAGAGAGAGAGAGAGAGAGAGAGAGAGAGAGAGAGAGAGAGAGAGAGAGGGGGGAAGAAAGATTCTGGTTAGGGTTTGGGTAATTGTCAGGGCTACAATAGCAGCAGTGGATAAAAACAGAAGGTAATCTCATCCTTACAGATTAACATTGTTTCCAATTTAATATAATCTAATACAGGCATCTTATCCATAACTCAATCTACAATCTAATACATCCATTCCTAATCCAGAACTCTAAGAAATGACCATCTAGAGGGGTTTTGGGTAATGTCCTACTAGAGGTCTGGGTTTGGGGTAATGTTCCAACTAGAGGTCTGGGTTTGGGGTAATGTCCTCCTAGAGCTTTGGGTTTGGGGGTAATGTCCTACTAGAGTGTTGGGGTAATGTCCTACTAGAGGTTTGGGGTAATGTCCTATTATAGGTCTGGGTTTGAGTTACTTTTCTACTAGAGATCTGGGGTTTGAGTTACTTTTCTACTAGAGGTGTGGTGTAATGTCCTACTAGAGATCTGGGTTTGAGTTACTGTCCTACTAGAGCTCTGGGTTTGGAGTAATGTCCTACTAGAGGTCTGGGTTTGGGGTAATGTCCTACTAGAGGTCTGGGTTTGAGTTAATATCCTGCCAGAGATCTGGGTTTGGTGTAATGTCCTACTAGAGGTTTGGGGTAATGTCCTACTAGAGGTCTGGGTTTGGGACAATACCCTACTTGAGGTCTTGGTTTGGGTTAAGGTTAGGGTTAGTTGTGCATCTGAAGGTTTATGTTACTGTGACCTGGGATTTAAAGCATGTCAATTGCTTTTCAACCTGCTAGACGTTGTTTACTTACAGAGACACAAACACAAGTTCAACACCATTGTCCAATGCACGCTCCTCACCAACCTTAGGACCCTGGGACTGAATACCTCCCTCTGCAACTGGATCCTGGACTTCCTGACGGGCCGATCCCAGGTCGTGAGGGTAGTTAACATCACCTTTGCAACGCTGATCCTCAACACTGGGGCCCCTCAGGGGTGCGTGCTTAGTCACCTCCTGGGCTCCTATTGACTGACTGCATTACTGCTTGGTATGGCAATAGCACCGCCCTTGATCACATGGTGCTATAGAGGGTGGTGAGGACAGACCAGTACATCACTGGGGCCCGAGCTCCATGCCATCCAGGACCTCTATATCAGGTGGTGTGAAAGGAAGGCCTGGCAAATCATTAAAGACTGCAACCACCCAAGCCATAGACTGTTCACTCTGCTTCCGCGCAGTACCGGTGCATCAAGTCTGACATCAACAGGCTCCTGAAAGGCTTCTAACCCCATGCCATAAGACTGCTAAATAGCTAACTAAATAGCTAACAAAATGGCTACACGGACTATCGGAGATGACCTTTGTATTGTATTTTAATTTTTGCACAGTCTCTATGCACACTCACACTGATACTCCAACACACATACAAAACACTCGCTCCATCATCTGCATACACACACATAATATGTACATATACATATAGTAAGTATACTGACACACCCACTCACATACAATCATCATATACGCTGCTGCTACACCACTTCAACTTAGTGGATTGGGCTATTTCAGCTGATGCTGACACCAAACATTCGCAGTAGAATGGCCTTACTGAAGACCTTAGTGACTTTCAACGTGGCACCGTCAAAGGATGCCACCTTTCCAAAAAGTCAGTTAATCAAATTTCTGGCCTGCTAGAGCTGCCCGTCTACTGTAAGTGCTGTTATTGTAAAGTGGAAATGTCTAGGAGCAGCAGCGGCTCAGCTGTGAAATGGTAGGCCACATAAGCTCACAAAACGGGACTGCGGAGTGCTGAAGCGCATATCACCGTAAAAATCACCTGTCATCGGTTGCAACACTCACTACTGAGTTCCAAACTGCTTCTGGAAGCAACGTCAGCACAAGAACTGTTCGTCGGGAGGTTCAGTAAATGGCCGAGCAGCCGCACACAAGCCTAAGATCACCATGCGCAATGCCAAGCGTCGGTTGGAGTGGTGTAAATCTCGCCGCCATTGGACTTTGGAGCAGTGGAAACACGTTCTATGGAGTTATGAATCACTCTTCATTATATGGCAGTCCGAGGAATCTGGGTTTGGTGGATGCCAGGAGAACACTTCCTGCTTGTATGCATAGTGCCAACTGTAAAGTTTGGCGAAGGAGGAATAATGGTCTGGGGCAGTTTTTCATGGTTCTGGCTAGGCATCTTAGTTCCAGTGAAGGGAAATAATTCAATAACATTGAATTCTGTGCTTCCAACTTTGTGGTAACAGTTTGGGGAAGGCCCTTTCCTGTTTCAGCATGACAATGCCCCCTTGCACAAAACACACTTTAAACACACACACACACTCATATCTAGGATTGGAAAACATTCTGAGGTCAGTGGATGAACAGAAGATGAAGGACAGGAGAACAGAAGACAGAGAAAAGCTGTTGGTCCATGGTCTCTAGAGAGGTGTTACAGGTCAGTGGATACAGGTCAGACATACTGTTCTTTAGGGAAGGTGTAGGGTGCAAGGCCGGGAGGGGGGGATAGGGAGGGGAGGGAAGGATATCTGAAGACAGAGGAGGGATGGGAGGCGGGGGAGAAGGTATTGTTGGAGTGGGTGTAGGCGTGCTGGGAGAGGAAGGAGAGGGGAGGGTTGATAGGTGGAGAGTCGGGGAGGGAGAGGGGAGGGTTGATGGGGGGAGAGTAGGGTTCTGGGTAGTCATCCTTGTTACAGGCCAGTCGGTAGCTGACATAGTCCGCTGTGTTGGGGAGGTCCTCATACACCCTCCCTGACCGCTGTGAAGAGAAGACAAACAGGTAGTTAGTCCGCAGTGAAGAGAAGACAGACAGGTAGATAGTTAGTCCGCTGTGAAGAGAAGAGAGACAGACAGGTAGATAGTTAGTCCGCTGTGAAGAGAAGAGAGACAGACAGGTAGATAGTTAGTCCGCTGTGAAGAGAAGAGAGACAGACAGGTAGTTAGTCTGCTGTGAAGAGATGACAGACATGTAGTTAGTCCGCTGTGAAGAGAAGAGAGACAGACAGGTAGATAGTCTGCTGTGTTCGGGAGCACACACAAATACACACACCACAATAACACACAAAAACATACAGACACACATAGACACACACACATACACACACACACACGCACAAAGACACACAGACACATACACACACTCCTCTACCTGGAACTCATCACCAGGTTTTCTCCTGGCAGGAGGAGGAGCCAGTTTAAGAGAAGGAGCAGAGTCTGTCCTGAGAGATGGGGAGAGAGAGAGCGAGAGTGAGAAAGAGGAAGAGAGAGAGAGGGAGGGAGGGAAATGGAGAGAGAGACAGAGAGAGTAAAGCAGTGAAATAAAAATAAATGATTTAAACTATAAACATGCATAGACCATCAAATAGTTATATAAAATTAAGTCAGTTAAGAACAAATTCTTATTTGCAATGACGGCCTACACCGGCCAAACCCAGACGACGCTGGACCAATTGCGCGCCGTCCTACGGGATGCCCAATCACAGCTGGTTGTGATACAGCCTGGCTTTGAACCAGGGCCTGTAGTGATGCGTCTTACACTGAGCTGCAGTGCCTTAGACTACTGCGCCACTTGGGAACCCCAAGAAGGTAGTAGGGAAGGGGTGGGAAAGGAATTGACAATCAGTCAGTGAAAGCATTACCTTATTTATCTCTAAATACCACAAGGAGTACGCAAGTGAAGTTTAGTCTACTGCTGTAAGTTGTTTGTCTTTGAATGCAGCGAGTAATCCTTCTTAAAGTCATTACTTTATGTATTGAGTTTATTATGGTGTCAATTCGACTAATATTTCACATTGTTCATCTGCATAATTTAAATCGAACATTCAAAACATGAGGCAAAGTCCATTTGATCAATAATCCCAACAACATCTATTGTGCCACCAACTGGTCTGGCCATTTAAATTCACACAGTTTCTAAGGACATATACATGAGGTTTACATACCAAATGTCATGGACCAATGTGCATTGGTTCAGTTACAGTTTTTAACAATTACTTTGGCACTAATTTCAGAACCTTGTGGTCATTTTTCAAAACTCTAGACACAAAACTCAAAACGGTCATCAGTTGTAACACAGGCTGTCCAAAGTCCAAAACATTGCATTCATATCTTTAAAGAAACCTTATACTTGCAGAATCATTGGTTCAAATAACTCATTTATCATGAAATACCATAGGAACATTAATTTAGATCACCCACACACAAGATACCGATAGTTTCACTGTGTAGTTGTTCGTACAATCATTAAATATTGTCATACAAAATATGTGATAGATGTTTCATTATGCTACTACACGTAAATACATCACTGTAAAATAACTAGTAGAGAGAATACTACAGACACAGTGGAATCATTGAACAGAATGACATTTATTGATGAAATACAATAAAATCACAACATAGGTTTCTTTGAATCAAAGCAAAAATAATTAGCTACAAAAAAGAAACTGTCAACTGCAGTGTTCCTCACCTGACTGTAAAAAGCAAAACAAAAGATTGATTACTCTACTTCTATATATTTCCATCAACTCTGTCTTGTGGATTTGGCCACAGGTTCTCATCCACATCACAATGGATGTTTTCATTAGCCAATCATCTTGGGAAGAATCTTCGGGCATGGCGAATCCAGGCCTGACACTGGTCTGATAAAATCATGTAGTAACCAAAAAAGTGTTAATAAACACATCCAAATATATGTTATATTTTAGATTCTTCAAAGTAGCCACCCTTTGCCTTGATGACAGCTTTGCACACTCTTGGCATTCTCTCAACCGGCTTCATGAGGTAGTCACCTGGAATGCTTTTTCAACAGCCTTGAAGGAGTTCCCACATATGCTGAGCACTTGTTGGTTGCTTTTCCTTCACTCCACAGTCCAACTCATCTCACCCAAACCATCTCAATTGGGTTAGTCGTACTCATCAGGGTCTTGACCTGACTGCAGTTCAGCGTCGTAACCGACTTCAGTGGGCAAATGCTCACCTTCAATGGCCACTGGCATGCTGGAGAAGTGTGGTCTGATTTGAAACCGGATGAATCCCGGTTTCAACTGTACCGGACAGATGGCAGACAACATGCGTCATGTGGGCAAGCCGTTTAAAGATGTCAACATTGGGAACAGAGTGCCCCATGGAGGAGGTGTGGTTATGATATGGGCAAGCATAAGCTACTGACAACAAACACATTTGCATTTTATCACTGAGAATTTGAATGCACGGGGATACCGTGACGAGATCCTGAGGCCCATTGTCTTGCCATTCATCCACCGCCATCACCTCATGTTTCAGCATGATGATGCACGGCCCCATGACACAAGAATATGTAAACAATTCCAGAAAGCTGAAAATATCCCAGTTTTTCCATGGCCTGCATAATCACCATACATGTTACCCATTGAGCATGTTTGGGATGCTCTGGATCGATGTGTACGACAGCGTGTTCCAGTTCCCGCCAATATCCAGCAACAATCAACAGCCGGATCAACTATATGCAAAGGACAAATGGTGTGAACACCAGACACTAACTGGTTTTCTGATCCATGCACCTTATTTTTATTTAAGGTATCTGAGACCAACAGATGCATATCTGTTGTCTCAATCATGTGAAATTGATTAGTGCCTAATGAATTTATTTCAATAGACTGATTTCCTTATATGAACTGTAACTCAGTCAAATCTTTGAAATTGTTTCATGTTGCATTTATATTTTAGGTACAACCACAAATTCAGTGTGGTTCATCTTATGGATGTCCATGAAAGCGATTACGCGTTTCAAGTTGGTAGTCCTCTGCGGAGTGGAATCACACCCCCTGTTATATTGTGGATGAAGAGTTAACTGTCTAACAGAGCATAATCCAGGTTACTCTATCTAGTAACTCATACAAGCAGTACAATCAGATTTAAAAAATACCTTATAGAACAGCGGGGACTGTGAAGCAACACAGACATTGGCACAGACAAATGCATACACATACAGTGCCTTGCAAAAGTATTCATCCCCCTTGGCATTTTTCCTATTTTGTTTAATTAAAATATGTAATTTAAATTGATTTTCATTTGGATTTCGTGTAATGGACATACAGAAAATAGTCCAAATTGGTGAAGTGAAATTAAAAAAATTACCCAAAAAATTCCCCAAAATAAAAATGGAAAAGTGGTGCGTGCACATGTATTCACCCCCTTTGCTATGAAGCCCCTAAATAAGATCTGGTGCAACCAATTACCTTCAGAAGTCACATAATTAGTTAAATAAAGTACACTTGTGTATAATCTAAGTGTAACATGATCTGTCACATGATCTCAGAATATATACACCTGTTCTGAAAGGCCCCAGAGTCTGCAACACCACTAAGCAAGGGGCACCACAAAGCAAGCGACACCATGAAGACCAAGGAGCTCTCCAAACAGGTCAGGGACAAAGTTGTGGAGAAGTACAGATCAAGGTTGGGTTATAAAAAAATATCAGAGACTTTGAGCATCCCAAGGAGCACCATTAAATCCGTTACACAAAATGTAAAGAATATGGCACCACAAAAAAACCTGCCAAGAGAGGGCTGCCCACCAAAACTCACAGACCAGGCATGGAGGGCATTAATCAGAGAGGCAACAAAGAGACCAAAGATAACCCTGAAGGAAATGCAAAGCTCCACAACAAAGATATGAGTACATGTCCATAGGACCACTTTAAGCCGTACACTCCACAGGGCTTTACGGAAGAGTGGCCAGAAAAAAGCCATTGCTTAAAAAACAAAATAAGCAAACATGTTTGGTGTTCGCCAAAAGGCATGTGGGAGACTCCCCAAACATATGGAAGAAGGCTCTCTGTTCAGATGAAACTAAAATTGAGCTTTTTGGCCATCAAGGAAAACACTATCTCTGGTGCAAACCCAAACACCTCGCATTACCCCGAGAGCACCATCCCCACTGTGAAGCATGGTTGTGGCAGCATCATGCTGTGGAGATGTTTTTCATTGCAGGGACTGGGATGACCCTAAGCGTACTGCTAAAGCAACACTTGAGTGGTTTAAGGGGAAACATTTAAACGTCTTGGAATGGTCTAGTCAAAGCCCAGACCTCAATCCAATTGAGAATCAGTGGTATGACTTAAAGATTGCTGTACACCAGCGGAACCCATCCTACTTGAAATGGATGGAGCAGTTTCGCCTTGAAGAATTGTAAAAAATCCCAGTTGCTAGATGTGCCAAGCTTATAGAGACATACCCCAAGAGACTTGGACTATAAACACATGTACACATGGATTTTGTGTTGTAGATATGTGGTAGTAGAGTAGGGGCGTGAGGGTACACACTTAATTAATTGTGAAATCTGTTGTGAATGTGTTGTAATGTCAATTTTTTTTTAAATAATTGTCATATTTTTGCTGCACTCCAAGAAGAGTAGCTGGTTCCTTGGCAATTAATACATACAAATACAGTGGTTTAAATGGACACGTAATTTTAAAAACGTTTTTGTTTACTTTTTACCCCTTTTCATTGTATCCAATTGGTAGTTGTCTCATTGCTGCAATGGACTCGGGAGAGGCAAAGGTTGAGAGCCATGCGTCCTGCTTCTTGACACAATGCCCGCTTAACCCAGAAGCCAGCCGCACCAATGTGTTGGAGGAAACACTGTACACCTGACAACTGTGTCAGCATGCATGCACCCGGCCCGCCGCAAGAGTCATTAGACCTTGATGGGACAAGGACATCCCTGCCGGCCAAACCCTCCCCTAGCCCGGATGACACCTGGCCAAGTGTGGGTCTCTCGGTCATAGCCAGCTGCGATAGAGCCTGGACTTGAACCAGGATCTCTAGTGGCACAGCAAGCAACTGTGATGCAGTGCCTTAGACCACTGCACCACTTGGGAAGCCCTGAGATGTTTTAATAACTCAGCCAAATTTTGACCAATGGTTCATAAGAAGTTTTTTTTAATGTTTTCCAAAATTTCCAAGATGGAGGAAAATCGATCTCAATGGACCTTATTAGTGAGTGAGGCAAATTTGTTCAGCATGAGGAGTTTCAAGTCTCTAAGTCAAACTGGGTGGCGGATATGACGGTCTATGTGAGACTGCTTATAACAGTACCACCTACAGGTCAATTGGTGCCATTATTTTTGACAAAATGACTCATCGCTTCTAGTTTCTGTGTGTCAAATTAGAAAAAATGTGACCCTCTCCCAGCTTGAGTTATCTGACCATGTCAAGAAGAATTCAGAAAATAACAATAGGTTTGATAACTAAAGATATACATACGAGTCAGCATCCATCTCTTCCCTCTGTTTTCTCCTGTTAAGAAGCAGCACAGTGATCGCCACGCCCAGAATCAGCCCCACAGCCAATAGCATGCCCAGAACACTGAAGACATCACCCGTTCCCACCTGGGGCAGTGGCTCTTCTACACAGAGAGAAAAAACACAGTTACACACACACACGCACACACACACACACACAAACACACACTCCAGGTAACCATTGTAACCAAATGACCTTACCTGTGATGCTGATCTCCATGAAGGCAGAGCTTGTCCCGATGCTATTGGTTGCATCGCAGACGTAAGTCCCTCCTACCTCGTATCTGATTGGTCCTTTAAATAACAGGACATTGTCACGGATCTCTACGCTGTTCGGTATGGAACCATTCAACCTGCAGGTACACACACACACACACACCCATACACAAACACACATTAATGCCATTATTCCAAGTATGACATAACATGAATAGCTTCATAAACATCAAACAGACCATAGAATTATAAACAGGACTCATCTTTATATTTAATCACATAATGGCTTATGTGACACCATTGAGGGCGTTCTCCATTTTAAAGGAGTAAACAAACTGAAAACTGGAAAAAAAACATTCCCGTTTTAAACGGGATATTTTGTCAGGACAAGATGCTAGAACATGCATATAATTGACAGCTTAGGATAGAAAACACTCTAACGTTTCCAAAACTGTAAAGATATTGTCTGTGAGTATAACAGAACTGATGTTGCAGGCGAAAGCCTGAGAAGAATCCAATCCGGAAGTGCCCCATATTTTGAAAGCTCTGCGTTCCAATGAGTCCCTATTGAGCTGTGAATGTGCTATCAACCAGATTACACTTTCTACGTATTCCCCAAGGTGTCTACAGCATTGTGACGTAGTGTTACGCATTTATGTTGAAGAACAGCCGTAGGCGGCTACATTGCGCAAGTGGTCACCTGATGCCCCCAGAGAGATTCTCGCGTAAAATACAGAGGTACTCCAATTGGTCCTACTTAAAAACTAATTTTCCCGATGGATATATTATCGAATAGATATTTGAAAAACACCTTGAGGATTGATTATAAACAACGTTTGCCATGTTTCTGTCGATATTATGGAGCTAATTTGGAATATTTTTCGCCGTTCTCGTGACTGCAATTTCCGGGCGATTTCTCAGCCAAACGTGAAGAACAAACGGAGCTATTTCGCCTACAAAAATTATATTTTGGGAAAAAAGGAACATTTGCCATCTAACTGGGAGTCTCGTGAGTGAAAACATCCGAAGCTCATCAAAGGTAAACGATTTAATTTGATTGCTTTTCTGATTTCCGTGACCAAGTTACCTGCTGCTAGCTGGACAAAATGCTATGCTAGGCTATCGATAAACTTACACAAATGCTTGTCTAGCTTTGGCTGTAAAGCATATTTTGAAAATCTGAGATGACAAGGTGATTAACAAAAGGCTAAGCTGTGTCTCAATATATTTCATTTGTGATTTTCATGAATAGGAATATTTTCTAGGGATATTTATGTCCGTTTATGTCCGTTGCGTTATGCTAATTAGTGTCAGGCGATGATTACGCTCCGGCATACGGGATGGGGAGTCAGTAGAGGTTAAAACATTCCTCAATGGTGCTGTCCATGCTAAAACAAGCTACATCCATCTAGCGCCCTCTTTATATCGCTATGCCACTGGTATACTCACAATTACGCATAGGGTTAGAGGTTAGGGATTAGAGGTCAGCGGTTACTCACATTCTCCATTGGAACAGAGAGACAGGTGGGTTGGCATCGGTTAGACATGTGAGCTCAACGTTCTGACGGTCCAGGTACCAGTTCCCATCGAACCCCTCCACTGACACCTCTGGTTCATCTGATGTAAAATAATAATATAGAATACTTTCATATATGCCATTTAGAAGACACTTTTATCCAGAGCCACTTACAATAATTTGCACAAGTGAGTAAGTCAGTGGGACGGTGAAAGTGCTTGTGCATGTGCACTGGCGTGTGTGTATGTGCGCTGGAGTGTGTGTGAATGTGTGTATCAGGGTTGGGCTCAATTCTAATTGAAGGAAGTAAAGTACAATTACAATTCAATCATTGAAAAAAGGGCATTTATTTTCAATGACTTCTTACAGTTTTTCCCAATTGTTAGCACACCTTTGCTGAAACGAAATGTCAGATACTCAAACCTCTAAAGACAAAACAGTTAACCAATTTCCCCAAACCCCACAGACATCTTGCAAAATGAAACACAGCAATCAAAATGAAACTCTGTATACAAAATGAAACTGTATACAAATGACACACACACACACACATCAAATTAATCTAACTTAGTGACAACTGAAATCGCACTAATGTGACCTATTCAAAACACTACTATCAGAATCTATTTCAGTGTAAAGACTAAGATTTTGTTATTATACTGCATATTGTTTGTGTGTACTCAAACAAGAAAGGAACACAAATGCAAAAATGATATTTCAACATGACTCAATACATGTCAAACAGCATACTGTATGCACACATACAGTAAAAATGTAAAACAAAGTAAATATATTTTGCATTTGGAAAGGAAGACAAATAGGCATATTGGTACCACTGTACTGTATGTTAGATCAATTGCATTAAATATATAAAGAAACAGAAATCAGAAACAGTGAAATCAGAAACAAATAATAATGTGAAAACAAAATCAGTCATGTCTGCTGTTCTGGTCCGGCCACAGATTTTCATAAACATCACAGGCGATATTCTCCTTGGCATGAGGTATTCACCCCTGACAGGACTCTGCTGGAATGTCACCACATGCCTCCTTCATTGTCTCAATTGGGTTGAAAAATTGGGAATATGGTGGGAGAAAGAAAATTGTAAACCTGGGATGGTCGTGGAACCAGTTGTAGACCAATGTAAGAATGCTGTTCATTGACTATAGCTCAGCATTCAACACCAGAGTACCCTCCAAGCTCATCATTAAGCTCGAGGCCCTGGGTCTGAACCCCACCCAGTGCAACTGGGTCATGGACTTCCAGACAGGCCGTCCCCAGGTGGTGAAGGTAGGAAACAACACCTCCGCTTTGCTGATGCTCAACACTGGGGCCCCACAAGGGTGCGTCCTCAGCCCCTTCCTGTACTCCCTGTTCACCCATGACTGCATGTCCATGCATGCCTCCAACTCAATTATCAAGTTTGCAGACGACAGTAGTAGGTTTGATTACCAACAATGACGAGACAGCTTACAGGGAGGAGGTGAGGGCTCTGGGAGTGTGGTGTCAGGAAAGTAACTTCTCACTCAACGTCAACAAAACAAAGGAGATGATCATGGACTTCAGGAAACAACAGAGGGAGCACCCCCTTATCCACATTGATGGGACCGCAGTGGAGAAGGTGGAAAGATTAAAGTTTCTCAGCGTACACATCACTGACAAACTGAAATGGTACACCCACACAGGCAGTGTGGTGAAGAAGGCACAACAGTGCCTCTTTAACTTCTTGGATATAGGGGGCGCTATTTAAATTTTTGGATGAAAAATGTTCCCGCTTTAAACAAGATGTTTTGTCACGAAAAGATGCTCGACTATGCATATAATTGACAGATTTGGAAAGAAAACACTGACGTTTCCAAAACTGCAAAGACATCGTCTGTGAGTGCCACAGAACTGATGTTACAGGCGAAACCCAGATAAAAATCCAATCAGGAAGTGCCGCATTTTTTGAAACCGCCTCATGCCAATGACTCCTTATATGGCTGTGAATGGGCCACGAATGAGCTTAGGCTTTCCGTCGCTTCCCCAAGGTGTCGACAGCATTGTGACGTATTTGTAGGCATATCATTGGAAGATTGACCATAAGAGACTACATCTACCAGGTGGTCGCTTGGTGTCCTCCGTTGCAATTATTGTGTAATCTCCAGCTGCAGTATTTTTCCTTTCGCTTCTGATGAGAAGCCAACTGTCAGGACTGATATATTATCGAATAGATATGTGAAAAACACCTTGAGGATTGATTCTAAACAACGTTTGCCATGTTTCTGTCGATATTATGGAGCTAATTTGGAAAAAAGTTAGGCGTTGTAGTGGCTGCATTTTCGGGTCTTTTTTCTTAGCCAAACGTGATGAACAAAACGGAGCTATTTCGCCAACACAAATAATATTTTTGGAAAAAACGAACATTTGCTATCTAACTGAGAGTCTCGTCATTAAAATCATCCGAAGTTCTTCAAAGGTAAATGATTTTATTTGAATGGTTTTCTTGTTTTTGTGAAAATGTTGCCTGCTGAATGCTAGTCTTAATGCTATGCTAGGCTATCAATACTCTTACACAAATGCTTGTGTAGCTTTGGTTGAAAAGCATATTTTGAAAATCTGAGATGACAGTGTTGTTAACAAAAGGCTAAGGTTGTTTTTGAATATATTTATTTCATTTCATTTGCGATTTTCATGAATAGGAAACGTTGCGTTATGGTAATGCGCTTGAGGCTATGATTACGCTCCCGGATACGGGATTGCTCGTCGCTAGAGGTTAACCTCAGGAGGCTGAAGAAATTTGGCTTGCCACCTAAAACCCTCACAAACATTTACAGATGCACAATTGAGAGCATCCTGTCTGGCTGTATCACCGCCTGGTACGGTAATTGCACCGCCCACAACCGTAGGGTTCTCCAGAAAGTGGTGCGGTCTGCCCAACGCATCACCTGGGACAAATTACCTGCCCTCCAGGATCCTACGCACAGTTGTGCATCAGAGTTTAAAAGGGCAGGTCATATGCTTTAGGTCCGTGGACAGAGGTATTCTATCATACCTTATTATACCTTATTATTGATGTAGCTTATAGGCTCATCACAAATGGACAGATCCTGGCATAGGCAAAATTAAAAACTGTTCTGACGCGTGAATTTCACCAGACCGTGGCTGTTTGCCTATGTTGTCATGTTGTCTAAGCTTGTTGGCACTGAAGAGATTGGTGGCATATTATAGAGCCTGTTAGCAATTATGTAGGTAATAGGTTAGGCGTTAAGGTTGTCAATGTTGTGGAAGTGACTGTCTCATCGACCTAGATCAATTTGGACTCAGGACTGGTCACATGACCAACTGCAGTGACTGTCAATCATCAAATCATTTAAATAAATAATAATATCAGATCAAAAACATGAAGAATGACCCATTTATAATTTTCTGTGTTGTCAAGAAGCCATTGCCATTCCTATTAATTGGCAAAAACGTACAGTGCACGGGTCGAACCAGAACCGATAATTAAAAACACAACATTTGAATAATCAAATCATTGTTCAGTTTTTCATTTCATATTTCCTTTAGACAATAAAAACAAAAAACAAAACCGTTTATGTGTTTGATTTCAGATTCAAATCAAATAAACGAAGAACGACCCTTTCCGCATTTTTATCTTGTCATCTAATAGGAAATGTTAAAAAGTATCATGTCACTGTTCAGAAAGCCTATACTGGACATGTAGAAAGAGTTGAAATTAGGTTTAAATTATTTAAAATAAATCCTGCAGTCAATGTTTGATACTATGTGCATTAACTCCATGAACTGGGAAATGTAAAAATACTGAATTCCAAATCAATTCATTTTCAAAGATTACATTTTTTTCTTAACTTAATTATTGTTGGAATTCGAACTGAATTCAACATATATTCTCCATTTCATGAGTGAATTCAAGAATTCAATTGGAATTGACCCCAACCCTGGTGTGTGTGTGTGTGTGTGTGTGTGTGTGTGTGTGTGTGTGTGTGTGTGTGTGTGTGTGTGTGTGTGTGTGTGTGTGTGTGTGTGTGTGTGTGTGTGTGTGTGTGTGTGAGTGAGTATGTTGTATGTGTGTGTGTGACCTACACTGTATGTCCAGCGTGACAGAGTCGGTGTATGTCTCCTGGTTATAGGAGGTGATACAGGTGAGTTTCTCCAGGTGTGTATTCTTGCTGGGTACCAGGATAAAGTCGCTTCGCACTGTGATCGTCCCATCAGAGTTACGGATCTCCTGGGTGGTCGCCTCACCACGCACACGCGTGTCCCACCTGCTCACACACACACACACGCATGAATACACGCACACGTGTGCACACACACACACGCATGAACACACAGACACACAGAGAGAAACACACGCAGACACACAGAGAAAAACCAACACACACACAAAGCAGTCAGGAAATAAACTTCCATATAACATTTGAAGCTAGCAACAGTTACTGATATGTTCACTGTTTGAGATCAAACCTTCAAGAATCATTAATGTCTGAATTCTTACTTTGGAGAGATTATGTTGCATAGAGCTTTAGAGTGTCAAACTGTTTCATAAAGCCTTGTAGTTACAAACTGTGTCATAGAGCTTTAGAGCTCCATTTTTGTCTGGCCTTATGCCAGAGCAATTGTCTAAGGCATTGTCAAAACCGGGTCTCTTATATTTCCAAACCCTAGTGCCGGGATTGATGTTTTATCTGTCTTATCTGTCTTACCTGCTGCTGAGGTGGGAGGGGTGGCAATATCTGAGGTGTCCTTAAAAACGTGCGCCAAAGTATTAGTTTCAGTATGTGCAGGTTGGGCTATTAGATGTGTGTAAAAAGCCCTTTATGTCAGCTAATACATGATTTTAGATGTGTGTATAAACCCCTCTATGTAGGCTGATACATTATTTTAGATGTGTGTATAAACCCCACGAACTAAAGGTTAGAGCTGCCGCTTTCAAGGAGCAGGACTCTAACTATTATACATGTCAACATTCACAGGCCGCGTGGTCAGACGAATTACCAGGACGTGTACTCCGAGCATAAGCTGACCAACTGGCAAGTGACATTTTCAATCTGTCACTGACAGAGTCTGTTTCAAGCAGACCACCATAGTCCCTGTGCCCAAGAACACCAAGGTAAAATGCCTAAATGACTACTGACCAGTAGTACTCAAGTCTGTAGACATGAAGTGCTTTGAAAGGCTGTTCATGGCTCACATCAAAACCATTATCCCAGAACCACTAGACCCACTCCAATTTGCATACCGCCCCAACAGATCCACAGATGATGCAATCTCTATTGCACTTCACACTACCCTTTCCCACCTGGACAAAAGGAACACCTATGTGAGAATGCTATTCATTGACTACAGCTCAGCGTCCAAAACCATAGTGCCCTCAAAGCTCATCACTAAGCTAAGGACCCTGGGACGAAAAACCTCCCTCTGAAACTGCGATCATGGACTTCCTGATGGGCCGCTCCCAGGTGGTAAGAGTAGGTAACAACACATCTGCCCCGCTGATCCTCAACACAGGGGCACCTCAGAGACCTGACATTGTGGTGCCAGGATAACAACCTCTCCATTAACATGATCAAGGCAAAGGTAATGGTTGTGGACTATAAAAAAAGGGGGACCGAGCACGCCCCAATTCTCATCAATGGGGCTGTAGTGGAGCAGGTTGAGAGCTTCAAGTTCCTTGGTGTCCACATCACCAACAAACTATCATGTGTTAAACACACCAAGACAGTCGTGAAGAGGGCAAGACAACGCCTATTCCCCCTCAGGAAACTAAAAAGATTTGGCATGGGTCCTCAGATCCTCAAAAGGTATAAACAGCTGCACCATCGAAAGCATCCTGACCGGTTACTTCAACGCCTGATATGGCAACTGCTCGGCATCCGACCGTAAGGTGCTACAGAGGGTAGTTTGTAGGGCCCAGTACATCACTGTGACCAAGCTTCCTGGCATCCAGATGTTGTATCCAAGTTTACATACACTTAGGTTGGAGTCACTAAAACTCAGTTTTCAACCACTCCACAAATTTCTTGTTAACAAACTATAGTCTTGCCAATTGGATAGGACATCTACTTTGTGCATGACACAAGCAATTTTTCAAACAATTATTTACATACAGATTATTTCACTTATAATGCACTGCATCACAATTCCAGTGGGTCAGAAGTTTACACACACTAAGTTGACTGTGCCTTTAAACATCTAGGAAAATTCCAGAAAATGTTGTCATGGCTTTTTAAGCTTCTGATAGGCTAATTGACATCATTTGAGTCAATTGGAGGTGTACCTGTGGATGTATTTCAAGGCCTACCTTCAAACTCAGTGCCTCTTTCCTTGACATCATGGGAAAATGAAAAGAAATCAGCCAAGATCTCAGAAAAATAATGATGGACATCCACAAGTCTGGTTCATCCTTGGGAGCAATTTCCAAATACCTGAAGGTACCACGTTCATCTGTACAAACAATAGTACGTAAGTATAAACACCATGGGACCACGCAGCCATCATACTGCTCAGGAAGGAGACGCATACTGTCTCTTAGAGATGAACGTACTTTGGTGTGAAAAGTGCGAATCAATCCCAGAACAACAGTAACAACAGCAACAAATGCTGAAGGAAACAGGTACAAAATGATCTATATCCACAGTAAAACGAGTCCTAAATCGATATAACCTGAAAGGCAGCTCAGCAAGGAAGAAGCCACTACTCCAAAACCGCCATGAAAAAGCCAGACTACGGTTTGCAACTGCACATGGGGACAAAGATCATACTTTTTGGAGAAATGTCCTCTGGTCTGATGAAACTAAAATATAACTTTTTGGCCATAATCACCATCCTTATGTTTAGAGGAAAAAGGGGGAGGCTTGTAAGCTGAAGAACACTTCAGAAAATCTGTTTTTAATAGAGCCCTTAAATTCTTCTGACTGGCATGGAAGTGGTTAATCTTCCAGAGGTGTTAGGATAATTAGTACTGTGAAACTAGGGTAGTTGGTGCAGTGGGAGTGTCAAACTGTTTCATACATCAGATGAGGCTTGAGTGTCAAACTGTTTCATAAAGCTATGGACTTTAAACTGTTTCATAAAGCTATGGACTTTAAACTGTTTCATAAAGCTATGGACTTGAAACTGTTTCATAAAGCTTTAGTGTCTGTTTCATAAAGCTTTGTAGTTTCAAGTTGTTTCATAATGCTTTATTTTCAAACTATTTCATGAAGCTTTAGAGTGTCTGTTTCATAAAGCTATGGACTTTAAACTGTTTCATAACGATTTGTAGTTTCAAGTTGTTTCATAACGCTTTATTTTAACTGTTTCATGAAGCTTTAGTGTCAAAGTGTGCAGGTCAATCACATCTCCTGTCTTAGGCCTCCTGAACACTACACAGTTTTACAATCATAACATCGGAGTACCTCTGGGTACTGGGTATCGGTGTAAGGAGTACACATAGCGACACTACCTTAGAGTGATTCAATCGCTAACCCTAACCCATCCTTACTTATTCCACAGATTTTTCCATCTATTTGAAATATTCCTATGTGAGAGCTGTTTACACACAAACAAACACACATGGTGGCGTCCCACCTGATGGTTCCTGGAGGCTTCCCATTGGCCGAGAGGCAGGTGGCGACCGGCGTCTTCAGATTGGATGACCGAGCTACCAGTGTGGGTGTCGACAAACTCATCTGGGTCAAAGGTCGGGCTGGACCAACAACAAAATCACAACTTGGCCAAACACAGCACAGCAACAGTTGGTCAAATCACAGCACAGCAACATAGCTGCTAGACATAATTTGAGTTACAGGAAATGTGGTGTACAAGGCCCCAAGGATATCACATGACATTTTACACAGGCCGGGATTCAATCATTATACAATCCTCAGGCCAGGATTCAATCATTTTACAATCCTCAGGCCAGGATTCAATCCCATCGTTGGTTGTAGACAATGTGGCGTTTAAAGTCAATTTTTAATAGCGGAGGTGCATAAAGATGATGATCCCCATGCACTTAACACAAATTTCTCATTTTGGTAAATTCACCATATTGTACATTGCTCTCCATTACTCTTTTTTTAATGTATGTTCATTAGCACAGTATATATGATCCCAATTTCATCTTCAAGACTCATTGGATAGTGCTAAAACAAGGACGTCATATCTGAATTCTGCCATCTTTATGCGCATTCACCATTGAGCCGACATACTGAAAGCAGCACTGACCCATGAATGCAATCTCTGTGAACGCAGAAACATTGGCCTATATTCAATCAGATTGAGAGTTAACCCGTGTTGGCCAACATCCGCATAGTGGCTGTGTTGTGGTCTTACCGTAGACTGTGAGGTTGACCGTGTTTTCACGGTTGCCAGCAGGGAAGGTAGTGTATTCACAGATGTATCTGGCCTCGTCAGACAGTCGCAGAGACGAGAAGGTCAGAGTGGTGTCCTCCAGGGACGGAGTTCTCCTCCGCACCTTAACATCAGAGCCATATATTTAGAGACCAACTACAACCACAACACAACCACAACCCAACCACCACACAACCACAACACAACCGCAAGCACAACACAACCACAAAACAACCTCAACACAACCATAATGACAACCACAAGACTGCACGGCAAGGTTAGAACACAACCGCAACACAACCACAACCACAACCACAACCACAACCACAACACAACTGCAACACAACCACAACACAACTGCAACTCCACATCATCCTCACCACAGGGTTTTTGAAGCTGACTCTGTCTTTGAAGGGCGGAGCCACAGACACGCCTAGAGACGGGTTAGCTATCGCCACGTTCTGTTTCTTTCCATTAATCACCTTCTGCCATGTCACCTGGAGGGAGGGAAGAATTCAAGGCAAAGTTCTTGCAGATGTTGTATTGATTGCATGTGTGTGTGTGTGATGGTTACCTGTGAGATCTTGACAGGTGGGATGCTGTTAATAAAAAGACATGGTAGATCCACCTTAGAGCCCACGAAACCTGACTGTCCAGCTTCCATCTGGACTGACTGACTACACACACCTAGGACACACAATACACACAGAAGTTAGATACACTGCTGCTCAGTTAAATGGGGTTATGGTTAGGGTCACACACGTATACATACGCCGTCACCCAGTGGGATCAGGCCAGCTCTGTAGCTGAGCTCATTAGGGTTAGAGTTAGACCTAAGCTTTAGGTGAGGAACACAGCCTACCTGTCTGACACACACACACACACACACACACACACTCATTGGGAAAATATAGCATGCAGGGAAGGAAAGAGAGAAAGAAGATAGAGTCAGAGAGAGAAGGGGAGAGAGAGAGAGAGAGAGAGAGAGAGAGAAGGGGAGAGAGAGAGAGAGAGATAGAAGGGGAGAGCAATAGAGAGGGATTAACTGTTTAATCTCTAGTCTGTGATTGACCTGGAATGAGAGGCTGTTTGTCTTACTGACCATGTGACCTACTACACACAAGCACGCAGACACACACTTTAAAAAATACACTGGAAATTAACTAAGAGGTACTAACGGTAGCACTTTGATGAATAACCAGTAGATATTGATAACTCTGATGTTACTTCAAAATGTAAAAACAATATTCTCTGTGCCTATACTTTCCTTTATGATCCAACTTCCAGCGAGCTAACAGATAGTTAACAGTTAGCTACCAGCTAACCAACAGCAAGATAAGAGCTAACTAACAGCTAACTAAATGCTAACTAACACCTAACTAAACGCTAACTAATAGTTAGTTACCAGCTAACAGACAGCTAACTAACAGCTAAATAACAGCTAACAAACAGTTATGTAACAGCTAACTAACAGCTACCACCTAGCTACCAGCTAACTAATAGCTAACAGCTAACTAACAGCTAGCCAACAGCTAACTACCATCTCGTTAACGGCTGAGTAAAAGCTCTCTAACAGTTAACCAACAGATAGCTTCCAGCTTGCTAACACAGCAGCAGAGTAGCAACATATACCCAACATTTCTTAATTCTGACAAAGGCAGAAAAATTATTTTAGGCTGAAATGTTGATTTTTCAAAGTAATGTTTGTGTGTGTGTGTGTGTTTGGCCCAGATACAGTCTGCTTCCACTTCTACTCTGCCAAATTGATTGTAATCTGTTGGACTATTTGGATATGTAGTGTGTGTGTGATCTCTGGCACTGCCAGCATGAGTAGTGTGTGTTGGAGAGCGTTCAAGAGGAGCTCAGGGATTACATGTTTCATCTGTGTTCTGGAACCAGAGCGATATCAACAGACAGGCAGGCAAGCAAACAGACAGATAGAATACAGACCTACGTGTGTGTGTGTGTGTTAGTGTGCATGTGTCTGTCTGTCTGTCTGTCTGTCTGTCTGTCTGTCTGTCTGTCTGTGTGTGTGTGTAATATATTGTTTATGTATAGAAGTGTTAATGTGGTGTGGCAGCTGTTCTCAGAGTTAAACCCGGTGGAACACCAGAGGATAAGGTGTGATCTTAATTTACAGATTGAAGATGTATGCTGTAGGATGAACCAACTCTCTGATGGTAGGGTTATGGTTAGAGGGTAGACTAGAGGTTATCTCACCTTTAATAACACATGTTGCTGTCAGGAATATCCACAACACAGAATTCTCCATGACAACTCCACTGGCGCCACCTTCCTTGTAGGTCCAACAGAATAGTTCCGACAGAATAGTTCCGACGGAATAGTTCCGATAGAATAGTTCCAACGGAATAGTTCCAACAGAATAGTTCCGATAGAATAGTTCCGATAGAATAGTTCTAATAGAATGGTTCTAACAGAATAGTTCTAATAGAATGGTTCCAACAGAATAGTTCCGATAGAATGGTTCCAACAGAATAGTTCTAACAGAATAGTTCTGATAGAATAGTTCCAACAGAATTGTTCCAACAGAATAGTTCTAACAGCTGTCACACTGTAGTTTCAGCTAGTGACTGGTTGTTATGTTCTTAGCTGGTAGTCGGTAGTGAAATGAACTCCTGTCGCAGCTTGTTGTCAGTTGTTAGTTGCCACTAATTGTCTTCAGAGTTGCAGCTTGCTGTGTAGCGTTGGATAATAGTTGCAGCTTGCTGTGTAGCGTTGGATAATAGTTTCAGCTTGCTGTGTAGCGTTAGATAATAGTTACAGCTTGTTGTGTAGTGTTGGATAATAGTTACAGCTTGCTGTGTAGCGTTGGATAATAGTTTCAGCTTGCTGTGTAGCGTTAGATAATAGTTACAGCTTGTTGTGTAGCGTTAGTCAATAGTTTCAGTTTGCTGTGTAGCGTTAGTCGGTAGTGAAATGAACTCCCTGCAGCGAAGCGGCCAGGCAGACGGGACTAAAGCAGCTTAGTGGTGGACAGATTACTGAGTTACACTCACACACAACCTCCCCGACACACACACACAAACATAAACAGACCATGTAGTTATTATCATTGGTCAGACATGTCAGCTCATGCAGCACTATTAGCATTAGATGGACAGTTGACTTCGTAGTTGTGTGGTTAATTTGCACTAACATCATGATGTTTGTTTTAATTGTGTTATTAAAACATTGTGTGTGTCTGTGTTTAGTTTGTTATTGAAATACATATTAATTTGCATTTTATTGCATGACATAAGTATTTGATCACCATGATCATTGATGCCCCACGAGGTGAGATCTTGCATGGAGACCCAGACCGAGTGTGATTGACCTTCATCTTGAACTTCTTCCATTTTCTAATAATTGCGCCAACAGTTGTTGCCTTCTCACCAAGCTGCTTGCCTATTGTCCTGTAGCCCATCCCAGCCTTGTGCAGGTCTCCAATTTTATCCCTGATGTCCTTACACAGCTCTCTGGTCTTGGCCATTGTGGAGAGGTTGGAGTCTGTTTGATTGAGTGTGTGGACAGGTGTCTTTTATACAGGTAACGAGTTCAAACAGGTGCAGTTAATACAGGTAGAGTGGAGAACAGGAGGGCTTCTTAAAGAAAATCTAACAGGTCTGTGACAGCCGGAATTCTTACTGGTTGGTAGGTGATCAAATACTTATGTCATGCAATAAAATGCAAATTAATTACTTAAAAATCATACAATGTGATTTCCTGGATTTTTGTTTTAGATTCCGTCTCTCACAGTTGAAGTGTACCTATGATTAAAAAAAATACAGACATCTACATGCTTTATAAGTAGGAAAACCTACAAAATCGGCAGTGTATCAAATACTTGTTCTCCCCACTGTATGTGACCCGTTTCTGGAAACTACTGTAGGCGTATGTCGCTGATCACTACTTCACAGAAGGACCGTTTGAACATAAACTTTTTTTAACAAAATGCGATTTTTGGCAGAAATGCCTTCTCGGACATGTGAACTGTCATGTGCCTTAATAACAAACTTGTATGCCATCTGTAAATACAAATAAAATTGTTGAATTACGAACCTAGTAGGTTTAGCCACAGAAAAAGAGAGGCTTTTTTGGGATAGGGGGCAGCATTTTCACTTTTTGATGAATAGCGTGCTCAAACTGAACTGCCTCATACTCTGTCCAAGATGCCAACATATGCAAATTATTATTAGTATTGGATAGAAAACACTCTGAAGTTTCTAAAACTGTTTTAATGACGTCTGTGAGTATAACAGAACTCATATGGCAGACAAAAACCTGAGAAGAAATCCAAACAGGAAGTGAGAAATCGATTTTCAAAACAATGCTTATTGAAATCCCTGTTAGATATGGATGTGCTTGCACTTCCTAGGGCTTCCACTAGATATCACCGTCTTTAGATACTGGTTTTAGCATTCTACTATAAAGGAGGGGCTCAGAAGAACTATTTTAGTGAGTGTTCTGGAAGAGAGCCTCGGTCTCATGAAGTGTGCTCCCGACAGAGTATGCTCTCGTTCCAATGCTTTTCTTCAGACAATGAAATTCTCCAGTTGGAACCTTATTGATGATTTAAGTTAAAAACATCCTAAAGATTGATTGAATACATCATTTGACTTGTTTCTACGACCTGTAACGGAACTTTTTGAGTTTTTGTCTGGAGGAAGTGATCGCGCCTCATGAAGATGGACTACTGGGCTGAACACGCTAACAACAACTGCCTAAATGATGGGCTTTATGGAACTTTATGGAACAAATCAGTAATTTATTGTCGAACTGGGATTCCTGGGAGTGCCTTCTGAAGATGAATATTTATAGTGTTTTTTCTAACTAATGTTGACTCCAAAATGGCAGAGTTTTCTTTGGCTGAATTGGGTACTGAGCGCCGTTCTCAGATTACGCTTTTTCCGTAAAGTTACTTTGAAATCTGACACAGCGGTTGCATAGAGGATAAGTCTATCTTTAATTCTGTGAATAACACTTGCATCTTTTATCAATGTTTATTATGAGTATTTCTGCAAAATCACCGGATGATTTGGAATCAAAACATTTCTGCACGTAACGCGCCAATGTAAACTGAGATTTTTGCATATAAATATGCACATTATCGAACAAAACATACATGTATTGTGTAACATGATGTCCTATGAGTGTCATCTGATGAATATCATCAAAGATCTATGAGCTAACATAATCATATGTTGTGCTTTCGCTGTAAAACATGTTTTAAATCTGCCTCTAACCCTATTACAGGGGCTGAGTCACTGGCTTACTGGGGCTCTCTCATACCGTCCCTGGAAGGGGTGCGTCACCTGAGTGGGTTGATTCACTGATGTGGTCATCCTGTCTGGGTTGGCGCCCCCCCTTGGGTTGTGCCGTGGCGGAGATCTTTGTGGGCTATACTCAGCCTTGTCTCTGGATGATAAGTTGGTGGTTGAAGACATCCCTCTAGTGGTGTGGGGGCTGTGCTTTGGCAAAGTGGGTGGGGTTATATCCTTCCTGTTTGGCCCTGTCCGGGGGTGTCCTCTGATGGGGCCACAGTGTCTCCTGACCCCTCCTGTCTCAGCCTCCAGTATTTATGCTGCAGTAGTTTATGTGTCAGGGGGCTAGGGTCAATTTGTTATATCTGGAGTAATTCTCCTGTCCTATTCGGTGTCCTGTGTGAATTTAAGTGTGCTCTCTCTAATTCTCTCTTTCTCTCTCTCGGAGGACCTGAGCCCTAGGACCATGCCCCAGGACTACCTGACATGATGACTCCTTGCTGTCCCCAGTCCACCTGGCCGTGCTGCTGCTCCAGTTTAAACTGTTCTGCCTTATTATTATTCGACCATGCTGGTCATTTATGAACATTTGAACATCTTGGCCATGTTATGTTATAATCTCCACCCGGCACAGCCAGAAGAGGACTAGCCACACCACATAGCCTGGTTCCTCTCTAGGTTTCTTCCTAGGTTTTGGCCTTTCTAGAGAGTTTTTCCTAGCCACCGTGCTTCTACACCTGCATTGCTTGCTGTTTGGGGTTTTAGGTTGGGTTTCTGTACAGCACTTTGAGATATCAGCTGATGTACAAAGGGCTATATAAATAAATCTGATTTGATTTGATTTGAAATCGGACACCGTGGGTAGATTAACAAGATGTTTATCTTTCATTTGCTGTATTGGACTTGTTAATGTGTGAAAGTTACATATTTCGAAAAAATATTTTTGAATTTTGCACGCTGCCTTTTCAGAGAAATGTTGTTGTGGGGTTACGCTAGCGGAATGCCTTTCCTAGACAGGCTAGCCATGATTGGCTGAGATAATGAGTGGCCTGGACATGCCGAGAGATGAGTTTGGATTGGTCTGACATATAGCACGCTTCTATCTATTTGACCTGGTCAGTATGTCTAGGTAATCCTGTCTAACGCAGATTTTTAAAATTTCTATTGTGTATTAAAACTGCATAATTGTTGCTCTCCACTTTCTGAAGGACCGAGTTTTGAAAACAGTGGAATTAGAGTATGATAGCTAAGGAGGTGGAGAAAACACCTGTCTCTGGATTACATCTTTAACCTAAGGGCAACCATGGCATCCGATAGGAGACGAGCCCATCCATGAATGATGTATAGGGGTAAGATAGTCTAGCTTGCTACATTTTCTGATATTACACGTTTCTAATTTTGAAAGAAAGAGCCATTTGCTTGGCTAGATATGACCTAATGTTAGCTAGCTAACATTGAACCTGGTTGGTTAGCTACCTTCAGATTCATGAAGGGTAACGGTAACTAACGCACTTTTGTACATCGATCTGTAAAGTACAATTTACCTTATTTTAGCAACCAAAAAATGTAATACTTCCAGGTCAACTGTAATATTAATACCATTGTAAAGCACAATTTCTCCCCTTTCCAGCAAAATCAATGACAAGACCTTCATGCTGCCCGTCTCTGCATGATTGAAGAAGACAATGAGCTCCGTCGGGTCTTTTTAAAAATGGTGGATGGGGAAGTGAAACCTACTGCGTGATAGTGAAAGGGGGAGCCGTGTGGGGAAAATATTTTTTTCACCTGATCTGTCCAACGTATCACCTATAAAATGTAAATAAAACACTATAAAGAGTTATATAATGTGTCATTACATACCATACCTTAAGGGAACATTTCGGCATTTCGTGTATGATCAGTGAGAAAGTCCATATTGCAAATGTACGGTCCCTTACCAGACGTCTGAAATCGTTTGTAAAATTTGCGGTCGGCGTCGGGCCGTGCGGTAGGGCCGGACCTACCGGGAAGTCATCGAATGAACTTTGTCGGACGTTCGGTTTCCGTTAAATAAAATAAACAAGTTTTGGACCGTTTTTCCGCCGTCCCGGAAATTCCCACCAGATGGCATACGGAATCGTATGGCAATTTGGCAAAACATCACGAGTCACGACGGCGCCTTATCTCAAAAACGGAAAATATTTTGAAGCCGAAACTTGGTGAGCGTAGGTTTGGCGTAATGTGCAGTTGGCCCCGAACGGGATGGCGTCTAGGCCTCGACGGTTTTTGAGTTACGGCCATTTTTATGGGATTAAAGGCTTAAAATGGAAGTAGAGAAATTATTTTTCCACTTCAGGTCAAAGTCAAGGAGCCTCCGGTGTCAATAAAAAAAGAACCAGCCATTTATCTATCGTCATTTAAGAGAAACGGAACAATGACAAATTGGTGATGGTCACAAATAGGCGTTTTTTTCTTTCAACAGTTACAGATCCAGTTGCAGGGTGTTCATACGAATCTTTTTAAAGTGTGCTGCGGAGCTCTGCGACATTTCTGTGATTTTCTATGATTTTCTGAAATAACACAATAACTCAGTTCTTAACTTAAAGACTTAAAACTCAGGATTCTGTAAAAGCATACCCCAATGAGGATATGTGGTGACTTATAGCTTCCTGTGCCAACCGGAAGTGCCATAATTGGTGTCTCAGGGGCTGTTTCGAAGGGTTAAAAAAGTCAGATCTGTCCAAAACTTCATATATGTGATTAGGCAACCCCCATGAACTGTAAATCAGTAATTTTTCCCAAAAAAAATCAAAGGAAAAAAAAATCGCACTAAAACACAACTTGGATGGAGGGACGTATTGGGGTGCGTAGAGACAGACAGTGGCTGCAATAGTTAACTTTGTTGGAGCTAAAAAAGAACCGTCAGACCTAGAGTTCCGAAACTTTAGAAACCTGTTCTAGACCTTCGGTCGATGGTGCGTGGTGAGTTATGTGGCTCTAGACGGTTCTCGGACCGAGAAACAGCCTCGTACATTTGCAATAACTTCAATTCATTTTGACCATTACGAAAATGACGACGTTTAGAAAAGTCTCAGAGACGCAAGGCTAGGTGCATTGAAACCGGCTCGGCCCATAGAGACGGACCCCAACGTTTCTGTCCGATAGCTCGTTCAAGGACCCCGTAGTAAGGCATGGAAATAAGTGGATTTTCAGCACCAATTAGGGTTTTTCTCGGACACCAAATGACCTATCGAGCCGAAACTCGGGATTCGGGGTCGCCTCACATAGGACTTCACATAATGTCCGAACTGGACCCGCAGCTAGAACGTAACTATGTGTTTTACCTTTTTATTATGTTTTAAACTAAAGGCGCTGTGAATTATGGGACTGCTCTGACATATATGATAGTTGGCTTCTAAATGAGTAGGAAAAAGTGGGTTTGGTGTCATAATGACATCTAATTGACTGATGGACACTGACTTGCTAGTTGACTTTTGTACATTTGCAATATGTTTAAACAGAGAGGGACCATCACCAAAATGGCATTCTGAAATCAATCAAGTCTCCAGACTGTGCTGAGTTCAACGAGCTATCCCGCTTGACCGTAGCTCGCTCGGTCTAGGAGCAGCGACCATTAGAATAGTAGGCCCAAAATGAAGCCTGCCCCACAATGTCATTTGATTTTGGGTGAGAGTGAGAGAACCGTTAGAGTGAGAAGAAAAATTCCACCACAGGAATGTTCCTAAGGTCCTCCCGATCCGTGCAAGCCTAACCTTGACCATGTGGCATTAACCCTTAACAGTGTTTTTTGATCTCACAGATTACAGTGTCATCTCTCCCCATAGGAATACATTGCCTGCACCACAAAATTCAACCTGAAGCCTATATGGGTTATGAATGCCGTATGAACCTGTCTTCGGTACCAGTCCATCAGGCCACTATGAGGTCTACCTGTGTCGAATCTAAGCTTCCTGGACCAACCGGAAGTGGTTAAAATCACCCTAAAAGTGTTTACCCATACCCTGCCTGCAGTTTGATAGACATAGTGCATTCAACCCTGTGTAAATCAGTCAATTCTTAACGTAAGGACTTAAAACTCAGGATTCTGTAACAGCATACCCCAATGAGGATATGTGTTGATTTATAGCTTCCTGTGCCAACCGGAAGTGCCATAATTGGTGTCTCAGGGGCTGTTTCGAAGGGTTAAAAAAGTCTGATCTTTCCAAAACTTCATATGTGATTAGGCAACCCCCATGAACTGTAAATCAGTCATTTTTCCCAAAAAAATTCAAAGGAAAAAAAAATCACACTAAAACACAACTTGGAAGGAGGGACGTATTGGGGTGCGTAGAGACAGACAGTGGCTGCAATAGTTAGCTTTGTTGGAGCTAAGAAAGAACCGTCAGACCTAGAGTTCCGAAACTTTAGAAACCTGTTCTAGACCTCCCGTCGATGGTGCGTGGTGAGTTACGTGGCTCTAGAAGGTTCTCGGACCGAGAACTATAACTTCAATTCATTTTTGCATCACGAAAATGACGACATTTAGAAATGTCCCAGAGTCGCAAGACTAGGTGCATTGCGAACGTCTCGGCCCATATAGACAGACCCCAGCGTTTCTGTCCGATAGCTCATTCAAGGACCCCGTAGCAAGTCGTGGAAAATAGTGGATTTTCAGCACCAATTAGGGTTTTTCTCGGACACCAAATGACCTATCGAGCCGAAACTTGGGATTCGGGGTCGCCTCAGCTAGGCCAACACATAACATAAGAAATGGACCCGCAGCTAGAACGTAACTACGTGTTTTATGGTTTTTTTATGGTTTGAACCGTAGGCGTTGTGAATTTTGGGCCAGCTCTGAAGTATGTAATAGTTGGCTACTAAACGAGTTGGAAAAAGTGGGTTTGGTGTCAGTTTGTATCAGTTTGGTGGTCAGAATGATATCTAATTGACTGATGGACTCTTGTCCACTTGACTCTTGTACATTTGCAATATGATTCTATAGTGAAAAAACATCACCAAAAGCGACATTCTGAAATCAACCCAAACGAGCGATTGAGATGACCCAGAATCACTGCAAAGCCATCCCGAGTTCATCGGGCCAGTCAATTTCACATTCCTGCAGGATTTTTATAGCATGACAAATTCGTGATGGTACCTGCCCATTAAAACATATTGCAAATGCAAAGTGACTTTGAAAAAGTAAGGAAACATAAACAAAAAAACATAAAAAAAATGTTTTGGGGGGTAACCAGTTGCATATTTTAGATCACAAGTTGACAAAGGTATAGTTTGAGCAAAGTAAAGTTTGAATTTTGAGCATGACAAATTCGTGATGGTACCTGCCCATTGAAACATATTGCAAATGCACAGTGACTTTGAAAAAGTAAGGAAACAAACAAAAAAACATCAAAAAAAATTTTGGGTAACCAGTTGCATATTTTAGATCACAAGATGACAAAGGTATAGTTTGAGCAAAGTAAAGCTTGAATTTTGAGCATGACAAATTCGTGATGGTACCTGCCCATTAAAACATATTGCAAATGCACAGTGACTTTGAAAAAGTAAGGAAACATAAACAAAAAAACATCAAAAACATTTTTGGGTAACCAGTTGCATATTTTAGATCACAAGATGACAAAGGTATAGTTTGAGCAAAGTAAAGCTTGAATTTTGAGCATGACAAATTCGTGATGGTACCTGCCCATTGAAACATATTGCAAATGCACAGTGACTTTGAAAAAGTAAGGAAACATAAACAAAAAAACATCCCAAATTTTTTTGGGGGGGTTACCAGTTGCATATTTTAGATTACCAGTTGCACATTTCAGGTCACCAGTTGCACATTTCAGATCACCAGGTGCACGGAGGAAAATATTTACTTTTGACTTTGACTTTTGACTTCCTATGACATCATATTGCAAATGGAGAAAACATATGCCTTATGACCAAGTAAAACAAAAATAAATATGATAATACAAGTTGACAAAGGTATAGTTTGAGCAAAGTAAAGTTAGAATTTTGAGCATGACAAATTCGTGATGGTACCTGCCCATTAAAACATATTGCAAATGCACAGTGACTTTGAAAAAGTAAGGAAACATAAACAAAAAAACATCCCAAAAATGTTTTTTTGGTTACCAGTTGCATATTTTAGATCACAAGTTGACAAAGGTATAGTTTGAGCAAAGTAAAGTTTGAATTTTGAGCATGACAAATTCGTGATGGTACCTGCCCATTAAAACATATTGCAAATGCACAGTGACTTTGAAAAAGTAAGGAAACATAAACAAAAAAACATCCCAAAAATGTTTTTTTGGGTTACCAGTTGCATATTTTAGATTACCAGTTGCACATTTCAGGTCACCAGTTGCACATTTCAGATCACCAGGTGCACGGAGGAAAATATTTACTTTTGACTTTGACTTTTGACTTCCTATGACATCATATTGCAAATGGAGAAAACATATGCCTTATGCACAAGTAAAAAAAAAATATATATATGATAATAAAGTATGACTAAAGTATGTTGATAAAGTTCTTATACATGTGTTATTGACACAAAAATCGAAAGAATTTTGAAAAACGGTCCAGAAAGCACTTTTTTAAGGATGTGTGAAGTTTTTTACCAAATTTTGACATTTTTGACTTTTGACTTTTGACTTCCTATGAAATCATATTGCAAATGGACAAAACATATGCCTTATGCGCATGTAATTAAAAACAAAACAAATGATGATGACAAAAGTATACTCATACAGTTCTTACACATGTGTAATTGACAAAAAATTTTAAAGAATTTCGAAAAAAGGTCCAGAAAGCACTTTTTTAAGGGGTGATACGTGTTTTTATTTTTTTATTCTTTTTTCAAAATTTTGCTTTTGGATGTTGACTTGGGTTCCATTTGCAATATGAAAAGCCCCGGTGGAACGCACACGCCCCCTATTGGAATTTTGAAGTGTTACAATTGGCAATTGCCATATGGCATTTGCAATATACTTTGCATGAATCAACGCCAAATTGGGTGGTATTGGCCATCGTGTATATGGTTTGTCCATTGCCAATATTTTGCCATTAATTTTTGTCCAAATCAGGGGGGTATTCCCTTACAATATGAAAAACCCCGGTGGAGCGCATTCGCCACCTGTTGGATTTTTGAAGTGTTACAACTGGCACTTGCCATATGGCATTTGCAATCAACTTTGGACGAATCAACGCCACATTGGGTGGTATTGGACATCGTGTACATGGTTTGTCCAATGCCAATGTTTTGCCATTCATTTTTGTCCATTTCAGGGGGGTAATTCCCTTACTATTTGAAGGTTTGTGTTGAATTTGAATCAGGTTTTTAGGGCGGCGCTAAAGTTATCTTCAGAAGTAAACAGCGGCTGTCACAGCTTTTATTTTTTATTTTACCTTTATTTAAACATGGAGTCGCATTGAGATTAAAATCTCTTTATCAAGAGAGCCCTGTTATTATTATTATTATTATTATTACATTACAATAAAAACAGAATATTAGAACAACATACATGTGTCTAGAACAATCAAATTCAGCACAATAAAAACATAAACATTTAATAAAAGCAATCACATTCAACAACATAGAGGTCCTCAATCAATGATTGAAACTGCCTGAGTGGCACCATCACATCTAGCTGCAGTGAACTCTACAGAATGTTCCACAAATTAGGGGCATAAAAACAAAACACAGATTTTCCCAAATCGGTGGAGACTGGAGGGATCTCTAGTGTTATCCATTCCTATGAACGGGTTTGGTAACTTATGATTTTTATCTTAATTAATTACGTTACATATAGAGGGCGTTTCTGTAAGATTTCTTTGTCAATAAATAAATAAGAGAATGCAGCTCTCTTCTTACAGACAGAGAGGTCCATGAACAGACTACAATGATAAGTCCTAAAATTGTCCCCTGTGATAAAACGTATTGCTGAATGGTAGACTGCGTAGAAGGGTTTAAAAACAGGTTGCCGCATGCATGTAAACAATATCACCAAAATGACCTAGAGAACAGCATGAGCTTCGTTTTACTTGTATTTAACACTAATTTAAGATCTGTAAGTGATTTCTGAATTGAATAAAAGTCATGCTGAAGTTCAAGAATGGGTGCTGCACTGAGGTGGCACAGGAATACAAAACTGTGTCATCTGCATAGAGATGAATGTTTCCTATGTCATTAATTGTCAAGAGAATGATGTTATCAATGTTCATTAACCAAACTTCAATTAAACTACTCAGTCGGCAACCCAGAGTTTGTAAGATTCTGGTTGAATGAAACAGACAGAGTCCCAGCCTACAATAATCAAGAAGTTTATTCACGAGAGTGCTAAAAATCATACAATGCACATAGCCTTTTATACCTCACATGTGGTCATATACAGTGGGGCAAAAAAGTATTTAGTCAGCCACCAATTGTGCAAGTTCTCCCACTTAAAAAGATGAGAGAGGCCTGTAATTTTCATCATAGGTACACTTCAACTATAACAGACAAAATGAGAAAAAAAATCCAGAAAATCACATTGTAGGATTTTTAATGAATTTATTTGCAAATTATGGTGGAAAATAAGTATTTGGTCAATAACAAAAGTTTATCTCAATACTTTGTTATATACCCTTTGTTGGCAATGACAGAGGTCAAACATTTTCTGTAAGTCTTCACAAGGTTTTCACACACTGTTGCTGGTATTTTGGCCCATTCCTCCCTGCAGATCTCCTCTAGTTCAGTGATGTTTTGGGGCTGTTGCTGGGCAACACAGACATTCAACTCCCTCCAAAGATTTTCTATGGGGTTGATTCCCCTCCTACTCTCTAACACTGTCAGTGCTGTTTAAAACTTTTCTCCAACACATACATTGCTTATCATATCCATATACCAAGTCTGTCCCCAATCTATTTGATTTGCTGGTTTTATGCATGAAACTTTCACATAGTTGTTTGTTGACTGTTGCTGTGTGTTATCGTCCACCATCAGCACCGGCCTGTACCCTATCTGCCCTAAGCTCAACCCTGGTCCCTTAAACTAAGTCTGAATGTGTCCTGCTAGGTAACCTAAACTGGGACATGCTTCAACCACCTGACCAAGTCCTAAAGCAATGGGACTCCCTAAATCTTTCTCAGATTAGGAGTATTGGTGTCTCTGAGGGGTCTTTGGTCTGGTTTGCTAACTACCCCTCTCAGATAGTGCAGTGTATAAAGTCAGAATATCTGCTGTCCCAGCCACTGCTTTTCACCAATGGAGTACCCCAAGGCTCAATCCTAGGCCCCACTCTATTTTCAATTTACATAAGCAACATATCTCAGGTGGTAGGAAGCTCTCGCATCCATTTATATGCCGATAATAGTTTTATACTCAGCTGGCCCCTCCCCGGATTTTGTGTTAAACACTCTATAACAAAGGTTTCTTTGGGTCCAACAATTTTTCTCTACCCTTAACCTTGTTCAAAACACCTGCAAAACAAAGGTAATGTGGTTTGGTAAGAAGAATGCCTCTCTCCCACAGGTGTGATTACTACCTCTGAGGGTTTATCGCTTGGGAGTATGGCTAGATGATACACTGTCCATCTCTCAGCACATATCAAAGCTGCAGGCTAAAGTTCACTCTAGACTTGGTTTCCTCTATCATAATCACTCCTATTTACCCCAGCTGCCAAACTAACCCTGATTCGGATAGCCATCCTACCCATGCTAGATTACTGATATGTAATTTATAGATCGGCAGGTAAAGATGCTCTGCAGTTACTCAACTATCTATTATTATAGTGTAACTACTGACTCAACCATCTATTGTTATGGTGTAAGCAGTTACACTATAATAATAGATGGTTGAGTCAGTAGTGTCATTATAATAATAGATGGTTGAGTCAGTAGTATCACTATAATAATAGATGGTTGAGTCTGTAGTATCACTATAATAATAGATGGTTGAGTCTGTAGTGTCACTATAATAATAGATGGTTGAGTCAGTAGTATCACTATAATAATAGATGGTTGAGTCTGTAGTGTCACTATAATAATAGATGGTTGAGTCAGTAGTGTCACTATAATAATAGATGGTTGAGTCTGTAGTATCACTATAATAATAGATGGTTGAGTCTGTAGTATCACTATAATAATAGATGGTTGAGTCTGTAGTGTCACTATAATAATAGATGGTTGAGTCTGTAGTATCACTATAATAATAGATGGTTGAGTCTGTAGTGTCACTATAATAATAGATGGTTGAGTCAGTAGTGTCACTATAATAATAGATACTTTAGTCAGCAGGTACACTATAGTAATAGATGGTTGAGTCAGCAATTACACCATAATAATATATAGTTGAGTCAGTAGTTACACCATAATAATATATACTTTAGTCAGCAGGTACACTATAAAAATAGATAGTTGAGTCATCAATTACACCATAATACAGATAGTTGAGTCAGTAGTTTCATTATAATAGATTGCTTAGTCAATAGTAACACCATAATAAAATACAGTTGAGTCAATAGTAAACACCATAATAATAGATTGAGTCAGTAGTTACAATTATAATAGTTTTATTAAATAGATAGTTGAGTCAGTAGTTACACCATAATAATATATAGTTGAGTCAGTAGTTACACTATAATAATAGATAGTTGAGTCAGTAGTTACACTATAATAATATATAGTTGAGTCAGTAGTTAAACCAGATTCCCTAGATCTAACATATTCAATGTTTTAAGAATCCATACCAAGGACCATTTAGTATTTGATTCTGAATTTTAGGACCCCTGTATTATTTATATATTTTTATGAAACATTGAATTTGGCCTTACTGCTATTAGACCATAGAAACACATAGAACAACATATTAATCTATGGCAAACAGATAATGAAACAATGTATCAAAACTAATACGGTTTTGAAGTATCTGTCTGACATCTGCGAGATATACTGGAAGAAAACTCAGGAAATTATTATATATATTTTTTACCCATAGTTAACCATAGTTGTTGAGACTAAAGTACTTATATACTTCCATTTGTATTTTATTCTGGTACCGGGTTACCTTCAGACAAGTATTGTTCAGTTAATTAAACTATCAATTGGTTAACTTTCCAGTTCTAGGTTCAGTTACGAAGATGAACAGGCCTACAGAATAAATACAAGTTATCATGAGGCCCATGGACCCCAGCAAAAATGTACTTTCATTTATCTCCAGCCGTCATATTTAGCCTCACACTGAGGTGTTTTACCATGTTCTTTTCAGGACAACAGTGTTACAGACAGAGCACAAAGCATTTGACAGAAACAGTTGCAATTCATGAGTTTTATGTTAATCTCAAATGCCAATCAAGACAACAGGGTCCTCCAAGCAAAACCTCACAACAATGAATTTATAAGAATTATGTAAGCACAGAATGCTCAGTGGGAAACGAATATCCATCTAGTCGGTGACAACTGTGTGGAGTTTGTAGTTTGTGACAGCAAATATGTGAGCTTATTACAGTATTATAGACACTATGTTCCGGGATTTCCTGTGATCTTGTCTGTAGAAGAACCCCTTACCTTCTAACGACTCTTGTACTTCTTGTGAATAAAACAGGTTAAATGTGCATGTTCGTTGGAGTCTCAGCTTTTCATAGATGGGTCAAATTCGTTCTGACTCTACAGATGTTTTTGTGAGAAGTGTGTTTGTATGTATGTCTGTCATTGGGGGGGCAGGCCCCAGAGAGACAGCAGTACACCCAGCAGCCAGCAACAACTCTGGACCAGCACCCTGTCAGCTGAACACGGCAACAAGTCATCTGGAGACACATAACAACAACAGCAGCAGGGTTAGACACACACACACTTGCTACACCCTCTATATATCACAAGCTTTTCATTAATGTGAGATCAATTCACTGTCTCTCTCACACACACACACACACTCTCTCTCACTCTCTCTCTCTCTCTCTCTCTCTCTCAGCCTCACTTTTTTCTATGATGACGGAGGCGATGTTCTTGGAAATCTTGCAAATGAAGGTTGTGTGTGTGTGTGTGTTGGTGAGTGTGTGTGTATGGGTGTCTGCATTCAGCGTCAGCCGGTATCCGTAGGGCTCCAGTTGTTCCACGTAGCTATGGTCACGGTAACGCACATCAGGGGAGGAGCCAGACACGTTGGTGTTGACGACAGTCTCCACGGTTCCCGTTGACACGGAGAACTCATAACTGTTGATCTGATTGGCTCTGGCAGACAGAATAATATAAACAAAATAATTTATGTAGAAAGATAGACATATACTACTGTAGATACTTTAGATAGATACTATAGATAGATATATAGATACATTTACAGTGACTTGCAAAAGTATTCATCCCCCTTGCCATGTTTCCTATTTTGTTACATTACAACATGTAATTTAAGTGGATTTAATTTTTATTTCATGCAATTGACATACACAAAATAGTCCAAATTGGTGAAGGGAAATGAAAACATGAACTTGTTTCAAAAAATAAATAAAAAATAAAAATGGACAAATGGTGCGTGCATATGTATTCACTTTGCTATGAAGCCCCTAAATAAGATCTGGTGCAACCAATTACTTTCAGAAGTCACATAATTAGTTAGAAAAGTTCACCTGTGTGCAATCTAATTGTAACATGATCTGTCACATGGTCTTAGTATTTATACACCTGTTCTGAAAGGCCCCAGAGTCTGCAACACCACTTAGCAAGGGGCACCACCAAGCAAGCGGCACCATGAAGACCAAGGAGCTTTCCAAACAGGTCAGGAACAAAGTTGTGGAGAAGTACAGGTCAGGGTTGGCTTATAAAAAATATCAGAAACATTGCGCATCCCACAGCGCACCATTAAATCCATTAAAAAATATATATATATATTATGGCACCACAACAAACGTGCCAAGAGATGGCCGGCCACCAAAACTCACAGACCAGGCAAGGAGGGCATTAATCAGAGAGGCAACAAAGAGACAAAAGATAACCCTGAAGGAGCTGCAAAGCTCCACAGCAGAGATTGGAGTATCTATCCATAGGACCACTTTAAGCCGTACACTCCACAGAGCTGGGCTTTACGGAAGAGTGGCCAGAAAAAATCCATTGCTTAAAGAAAAAAATAAGCAAACACATTTGGTGTTCACCAAAAGGCATGTGGGAGACTCCCCAAACATATGGAAGAAGGTACTCTGGTCAGATTAAATTAAAATGTATATTTTTGGCCATCAAGGAAAACACTATGTCTGGCGCATACCCAACACCTCTCATCACCCCGAGGACATCATACCCACTGTGAAGCATGGTTGTGGCAGCATAATGCTGTGGGGATGTTTTTCATCGCAGGGACTGGGAAACTGGTCAGAATTTAAGGAATGATGGATGGCGCTAAATACAGGGAAATTCTTGAGGGAAACCTGTTTCAGTCTTCCAGAGATTTGAGACTAGGACGGAGGTTCCAGCTGGACAATGACCCTGAGCATACTGCTAAAGCAATAACTCGAGTGGTTTAAGGGGAAACATTTAATTGTCTTGGAATAGCCTAGTCAAAGCCCAGACCTCAATCCAATTGAGAATCTGTGGTATGACTTAAAGATTGCTGTACACCAGCGGAACCCATCCAACTTGAAGGAGCTGGAGCAGTTTTGCCTTGAAGAATGGGCAAAAATTCCAGTGGCTAGATGTGCCAAGCTTATAAAGACATACCCCAAGAGACTTGCAGCTGTAATTTCTGCAAAAGGTGGATTTATTCTTATTTTCTTTGTTTCACAATAATACATATTTTGTATCTTCAAAGTGGTAGGCATGTTGTGTAAATCAAATGATACAACACCCCAAAAATCTATTTTAATTTCAGGTTGTAAGAGTAACAAAATAGGAAAAATGCCAAGGGGGGTGGATACTTTCGCAAGCCACTGTATAAGATTTGATAGATAGATAGATAGATAGATAGATAGATAGATAGATAGATAGATAGATAGATAGATAGATAGATAGATAGATAGATAGATAGATAGATAGATACCTGGGTTCCACATGACAGTCTACTCTCAGATCTCCATCCTCTTCCTCACACACCGAGACCAGCTCACAATGGACCACATTCCACAGCACTGTGTGTGAGAGACAGAGAGAAAATTATAGATTAAATATTCATATTTACATATAGTGCCAGAAAGTACTCCTACCCCTTGACTTATTCCACATTTTGTTGTGTTACAGCCTGAATTTGGAATGGATTCCATAGATGTTTTTCCCACCCAACCACACACAATACCCAATAATGACAAAGTGAAAATATGTTTTTTGACATTTTTGCAAGTGTATTGAAAATCAAATACAGAAATATCTAATTTACATAAGTATTCACACCCCTGATTCAAAACGTGTTAGGATCACCTTTGGCAGCAATTAGAGTCTTTCTGGGTAAGTCTCTAAGAGCTTTGCACACCTGGATTGCAAAATATTAGCATATTATTATAAAAAAAATATTCAAACTGTCAAGATGGCTGTTGATCATTGCTAGACAGCTTTTTTCAAGTCTTGCCATAGATTTTCAAGCCAATTTGCACTATTATTCAAACGTTTGGGGTCACTTAGAAATGTCCTTGTTTTTGAAAGAAAGGCACATTTTTTGTCCACTAAAATAACATCAAATGTATCAGAAATACAGTGTAGACATTGTTAATGTTGTAAATTGCTATTGTAGCTGGAAACGGCAGATTTTTTATGGAAAATCTACATAGGCTTTTAGAGGCCCATTATCAGCAACCATCACTCCTGTGTTCCAATGGCACATTGTGTTAGCTAATCCAAGTTTATCATTTTAAAAGGCTAATTGATCAATAGAAAACCTTTTGCAATTATGTTAACACAGCTGAAAACTGAGACTGGTGTTTTGCGGATACAATTGAATGAAGCTGCCAGTGGAGAACAGTGGAGGCGTCTGTTTCTCAAACTAGACACTCTAATGTACTTGTCCTCTTGCTCAGTTGTGCACCGGGGCCTCCCACTCCTCTTTGTTTTCTAGTTAGGGCCAGTTTGCGCTGTTCTGTGAAGGGAGTAGTACACAGCGTTGTTCGAGATCTTCAGTTTCTTGGCAATTTCTTGCATGGAATAGCCTTCATTTCACAAAACAAGAATAGACTGACGAGTTTCAGAAGAAAGTCCTTTATTTTTGTATTTATCTGTTATTTTACCAGGTAGGTTGACTGAGAACACATTCACAATTGTAAACTGACTAAACTACTCTTAAGATAAGTGCCATGGGATCTTTAATGACCTCAGAGAGTCAGGACACCCGTTTAACGTCCCATCCAAAAGACGGCACCCAACACAGGGCAGTGTTCCCAATCACTGCCCTAGGGTATTGGGATATTGTTTTAGACCAGAGGAAAGAGTGCCTCTTACTGGCCCTCCAACACCACTTCCAGCAGCATCTGGTCTCCCATCCAGGAACTGACCAGTACCAACCCTGCTTAGCTTCAGAAGCAAGCCAGCAGTGGTATGCAGGGTGGTATGCTGCTGGTCATTGAGCCTATAATCAAAATCAAATCAAATGTATTTATATAGCCCTTCGTACATCAGCTGATATCTCAAAGTGCTGTACAGGCATAAAACCCACAAATGTTGATAATCCAAATACTCAACTAGTCTAAGGAAGGCCAGTTTTATTGCTTCTTTAATCAGGTTTTCAGCTGTGCTAACATAATTGCAAAAGGGTTCTCTAATGATCAATTAGCCTTTTAAAATGATAAACTTGGATTAGCTAACAACGTGCCATTGGAACACAGGAGTGATTGTTGCTGATTATGGGCCTCTGTTCGCCTATGTAGATATTCCATAAAAAAAATCTGCCGTTTCCAGCTATAATAGTCATTTACAACATTAACAATGTCTACACTGTATTTCTGATCAATTTGATGTTGTTTTAATGCACAAAAATATTGCTTTTCTTTCAAAAACAAGGACATTTCTAAGTGACCACAATCTTTTGAATGGTAGTGTAAGTCAAAACTGTAACTAGGCCACTCAGGAACATTCAATGGCATCTTGGTAAGCATCTCCAGTGCATATTTGGCCTTGTGTTTTAGGTTATTGTCCTGCTAAAAGGTGAATTTGACTCCCACTGTCTGTTGCAACGCAGAATGAATCAGGATTTCCTCTAGGATTTTGCCTGTGCTAACTCTACTCCGTTTCTTTTTATCCATAAAAACTCCCTCGTCCTTGCCAATGACAAGCATACCCAAAACATGATGCAGCCACCACCATGCTTGAAAATATTAAGAGTTCTACTCAGTGATGTGTTGTGTTGGATTTGCCCCAAACATAATGATTTGTATTCAGGACATAAAGATAATTTCTATGATTTTTTTTTTCTTCCCGTTTTTCTATAGTGCCTTATGTCACGACCTGGCCTTAGTTATCTTTGTTTTCTTTATTATTTTGGTTAGGTCAGGGTGTGACGAAGGTCGTATGTGTGTTTTTGTCTTGTCTAGGGGTTTTTGTCATTCAATGGGTTTTTGGTATGTCTAGGTATATGTAGGTCTATCGTGGCCTGAATTGGTTCCCAATCAGAGACAGCTGTTTACTGTTTCCAACTCCATGCTTCACGGTTGGGATGGTGTTCTTGGGGTTGTACTCATCCTTCTTCTTCCTCCAAACACGGCGAGTGGAGTTTAGACCAAAAAGCTCTATTTTTGTCTCTTCAGACCACATGACCTTCTCCCATTCCTCCTCTGGATCATCCAGATGGTCATGGCAAACTTCAGACGGGCCTGGACATGCGCTGGCTTGAGCAGGGGGACCTTGCGTGCGCTGCAGGATTTTAATCCATGACGGCGTAGTGTGTTACTAATGGTTTTCTTTGAGCCTGTGGTCCCAGCTCTCTACATTGTCTAGGTCCTGCAGTGTAGTTCTGGGCTGATCCCTCACCTTCCTCATGATCATTGATACCCCACGAGGTGAGATCTTGCATGGAGCCCCAGACTGAGGGTGACTGACCGTCATCTTGAATTTCTTCCATTTTTTTTATAATTGCGCCAACAGTTGTTGCCTTCTCACCAATCTGCTTGCCTATTTTCCTGTAGCCCATCCCAGCCTTGTGCAGGTCTACAATTTTATCCCTGATGTCCTTACACAGTTTTCTGGTCTTGGCCATTGTGGAGAGGTTGCCGTCTGTTTCATTGAGTGTGTGGACAGGTGTCTTTTATACAGGTAACGAGTTCAAACAGGTGCAGTTAATACAGGTAGAGTGGAGAACAGGAGGGCTTCTAGAAAAACTAACAGGTCTGTGAGAGCCGGAATTCTTACTGGTTGGTAGGTGATCAAATACTTATGTCATGCAATAAAATGCTAATTAATTACTTTAAAATCATACAATGTGATTCTCTTGATTTTTGTTTTAGATTCCGTCTCTCACAGTTGAAGTGTACATATGATAAAATGTACAGACCTCTACATGCTTTGTAAGTAGGAAAACCTGCAAAATCGGCAGTGTGTTAAATACTTGTTATCCCCACTGTATATTGTAGTGTTTATAATGTTACCTCATCATCAGAGCAGGTATTTATATAGTAATAATTTACGAAGCACGCCTACACTGATACCCGTTATAATATCAGGAGATTCAAATGAGGATGCACATGTCTCACCTCCTAGAACTACTCCACAGACCAACAGAGACCTCATGATGGAACTGGTACACCTAGAGAGACAGAGACACAGAGAGAGAGAGAGACAGAGACACAGAGAAGGATGTTATTTCTTCTTTGCCCATCAGGGTCATTCCCTCTGGTGTTGCTATAGTAATAGCTACAGGGTCACTTTGAAAATGAACTACACTCACCAGTCTGGTACAAATGTAAAGGACATCATGAAGATAATGGCGCCGGAGGAGATGGCTGCCGTTTTACGAACCAATTGTGCTATTGTGTGTACATTTTTTACCGAAAATAACTTCTGGATATCAGGACAGCGATTACTCACCCCGTACTGGGGGAATACTTTTCTTCAATGAGTCGGATGGGAAGGATTTACTTCAGGTGCCCGACAAGGCCCTCATCCCTGTCATTCGTAAGAGAAAGTGACGAAGATCGAGGTGCATTGTAAGGCTCCAACGCCGAGCGGGTAATCTCCCTTTACCATCGGTCCTATTAGCCAACGTACAATCAATGGAAAATAAAATAAACAAACTACGATCACCTATATTCTACCAATGAGACATTAAAAACGGTAATATCTTATGTTTCACTGAGTCGTGACTGAACGGCGACATGAATAACATACAGCTGGCGGGTTTTTACGCTTTTTAGAACAGCGCCCTCTGGTAAGACAAGGAGTGTTTTTAGAACAGCGCCCTCTGGTAAGACAAGGAGTGTTTTTAGAACAGCGCCCTCTGGTAAGACAAGGAGTGTTTTTAGAACAGCGGCCTCTGGTAAGACAAGGGGTGTTTATTTGTAAACAACAGCTGGTGCACGAAATCTAAGGTAATCTCGGGGTTTTCTCACCTGAGGTAGAGTATCTCATGATAAGCTGTTGGCCACACTATTTACCAAGATAATTTTCATCTATATTTCTTCATAGCTGTCTATTAACCACCACAATCCGATGTTGGCACTAAGACCGAACTCAATGAGCTGTATACGGCCATAAGCAAACAAGAAAATGCTCATCCAGAGTCGGCGCTCCTAGTGGCCGGAGGCTTTAAAGCAGGGAAACTTGAATCTGTTTTACCTAATTTCTACCAACAAGTTAAATGTGCGACCAGAGGGAAAAAAATCTGTAGACCACCTTTACTTCACACACAGAGACGCATACAGAGCTCACCCTCGCCTTCCATTTGGCAAATCTGACCATAATTCTATCCTCCTGATTCCTGATTTCAAGCAAAGACTAAAGCAGGAAGCACCAGAGACTCAGTCAATAAGAAAGTGGTCAGATGAAGCAGATGTTAAGCTACAGGACTGTTTCAATAGCACAGACTGGAATATGTTACAGGATTCCTCCGATGGCATTGAGGAGTACACCAGATCAGACACTGGTTTCATCAATAAGTGCATCGATGATGTCATCCCCACGGTGACCGTACTTACATACCCCAACCCGAAGCCATGGATTACAGGTAATATCCACACTGAGCTAAAGGCTAGAGCTGCCGCTTTCAGGGAGCGGGACTCTAACCCGGAAGCTTATAGGAAATCCCTCTATGCCCTCCGACGAATCATCAAGCAAGTAAAGCATCAATACAGGACTAAGATTAAATCGTACTACACCGGCTCTGGTGCTCGTCGGATGTGGAAGGGCTTGCTAACTGTTACAGACTACAAAGGGAAGCACAGTCGCGAGGTGCCAAGTGACACGAGCCTACCAGTTGAGCAAATTACTTCTATGCTTGCTTCAAGGCAAGTAACACTGAAACATGCATGAGAGCATCAGCTGTTCTGGACGACTGTGTGATCACGCTCTCCGTAGCCGATGTGAGTATGACTTTTAAAAAGATCAACATCCACAAGGCCGCAGGGCTAGATGGATTACCAGGACGTATACTCCGAGCATAAACTGTGTCTTCACTGACATTTTCAACCTGTGTCTGACTGAGTCTGTAATCCCAACATGTTTCAAGCAGACCACCACAGTCCCAGTGGCCAAGAACACCAAGGTAACGTGCCTAAATGACCACCGACCTGAAGCACTCACATCTGTAGCCATAAAGTGCTTTGAAAGGCTGGTCATGGCTCACATCAACAGCATCCTCCCAGATACCCTAGACCCACTCCAATTTGCATACCACCCCAACAGATCCACAGATGATGCAATCTCTATTGCACTCAATGCTGCCCTTTCCCACCTGGACAAAAGGAACACCTATGTGAGAATGCTATGCATTGACTACAGCTCAGCGTTCAACACCATAGTGCCCTCAAAGCTCATCACTAAGCTAAGGACCCTGGGACTAAACACCTCCATCTGCAACAGGATCCTGGAATTCCTGACGAACCTTCCTAAAGTGGTAAGGGTAGGTAACAAAGCATCTGCCACGCTGATCCTCAACACGGTGGCCCCTTAGGGGTGCGTGCTCAGGCCCCTCCTGTACTCCCTGTTCACTCATGACTGCACGGCCAGGCACGACTCCAGCACCATCAAGTTTGCCGATGACACCACTATGCCTCATCACCGACAACGAGGAGACAGCCTGTAGGGAGGAGGTCAGAGAACTTGCCATGTGGTGCTAGGACAACAACCTCTCCCTCAACGTGATCAAGACAAAAGAGATGATTGTGGACTACAGGAAAAGGAGGACCGAGCACGCCCGCATTCTCATCGACGGGGCTGTAGTAGAGCAGGTTGAGAACTTCAAGTGCCTTGGTGTCCGCATCACCAACAAATGATCATGGTCCAAAGTCACCAAGACAGTCATGAAAAGGGCACGACAAAACCTATTCCCCCTCAGGAGACTGAAAATATTTGGCATGGGTCCTCAGACCCTAAAAAGGTTATACAGCTGCACCATCGAGAGCATCCTGACTGGTTAGATCACTGCCTGGTATGGCAACTGCTCGGCCCACGACCGCAAGGCAATGCAGCGAGTAGTGCATACAGCCCAGTACTTCACCTGGGCCAAGCTTCCTGCAATCCAGGATCTCTATGCCAGGCGGTGTCAGAGGAAGGCCCTAAAAACTATCAAAGACTCCAGCCACCCTAATCATAGACTGTTCTCTCTGCTACCGCACAGAAAGTGGTACCAGAGCATGTGACACATACAATTTGATTTGATTCAGCCAGTCTGGTACACATGGTAAAGGTTGTCACCAGTCTGGTACACATGTAAAGGACATCACCAGTCTGGTGGAAATGTAAAGGATATTACCAGTCTGGTGCACATGTAAATGCCACACAGTCAAGGTTAGGCTTGCACAGATCGGGAGGACCTCAGGAACGTTCCTGGGGTTGAATTATGCTTCTAACCCTAACGGTTCTCCCATTGTCACCCAAAGCACCTGAAATTTAGGGTCAGGCTTCATTTTGGGCCTACTTATTTTCACGGTCACTGCGCTCAGACTCAGTGAGCTACGGTCAAGCGAGGCATCTCGTTGAACTCGGCACAGTTTAGAGATTAGGGTAATGCCATTCCAAGCTCTATGTGTCTTTAAGCTCCGCACTGTGTCACTCCATCCTTGCTGTGTGTGTGTGTGTGTGTGTGTGTGTGTGTGTGTGTGTGTGTGTGAGCTTTTCTTTGACAGTTGTTTGTGCTTGTTGGGAGAAATTACTGATTTACAGTTCATGAGGGTTGCCTAATCACACATATGAAGTTTTGAAACAGCCCCTATGACCCCAATTTAAGGCACTTCCGGAAGCTGAAAGTGAACACATCCTCCTTGGGGTAGGCTCTTACAGAATTTTGACTTTAAAGTCTTTACGTTAACTTCTTGGATATAGGGGGCGCTCTTTTACTTTTTTGGATGAAAAACGTTCCCGTTTTAATCAAGATATTTTGTCACGAAAAGATGCTTGACTATGCATATAATTGACAGCTTTGGAAAGAAAACACAGCTTTGGAAAGAAAACACACAGTTTTGGAAACACTGACGTTTCCAAAACTGCAAAGATATTGTCTGTGAGTGCCACAGAACTGATGTTACAGAAAAAACCCAGATAAAAATCCAATCAGGAAGTGCCGCATTTTTTGAAACCGCCTCATGGCAATGACTCCTTATATGGCTGTGAAGGAGCTAGGAGTCAGCTTACGTTTTCCACGTTTTCCCCATGGTGTCTGCAGCATTGTGACGTATTTGTAGGCATATCATTGGAAGATTGACCATAAGAGACTACATCTACCAGGTGGTCGCTTGGTGTCCTCCGTCGCAATTATTGCGTAATCTCCAGCTGCAGTATTTTTCCGTTTGCTTCTGATGAGAAGCCAACTGCCACCACTGATAGATTATCGAATAGACATGTGAAAAACACCTTGAGGATTGATTCTAAACAACGTTTGCCATGTTTCTGTCGATATTATGGAGCTAATTTGGAAAAAAGTTTGGCGTTGTAAGTGACTGCATTTTCCGGTCTTTTTCTTAGTCAAACGTGATGAACAGAACGGAGCTATTTCGTCTACACAAATAATATTTTTGGAAAAAATGAACATTTGCTATCTAACTAAGAGTCTCGTCATTGAAAACATCCGAAGTTCTTCAAAGGTAAATGATTTTATTTGAATGCTTTTCTTGTTTTTGTGAAAATGTTGCCTGCTGAATGCTAGGCTTAATGCTATGCTAGGCTATCAATACTCTTACACAAATGCTTGTGTAGCTTTGGTTATAGAATATTTTGAAAATCTGAGATGACAGTGTTGTTAACAAAAGGCTAAGGTTGTGTTTGAATATATTTATTTCATTTCATTTGCGATTTTCATGAATGGGAAACGTTGCGTTATGGTAATGCGCTTGAGGCTATGATTACGCTCCCGGATACGGGATTGCTCGACGCTAGAGGTTAAGAACTGACTGATTTACAGAGGGTTGAATGAGTGTGTGTGATTTCAGAAAATCACAGAAATCTCACAGAGCCCCGAAACGCCGCAAATGGATCTAACTTTTTTGAAAAGTCTTTGACCATCACCAATTGTACATTGTACGATTTCTCTTAAATTACGATAGAGAAATGGTTGGTTCTTTTCTTCCTGACACCTTAGGTTCATGTACTTTGATGTGAAGCGGTCAAATTGGCACTCTATTTTATTTTTTTACCTTTAATCCCAGAAAAATGGCCTTAACTCAAAAAGCGTTGAGGCCTCGATGCCATCTTGTTTCTGGGCTAACAGCCCATTAGTCCAAACCTATGCTCAGCAAGTTTTGTCTTCGAAGTCTTTTCCGTTTTGGAGAAATGGCCATGTCGTGATTGGTGATGTTTTGTACATTTGCAATAAGATTCCATTCGCCATCTGGTGGAATTTACCGGGACAGCAGAAAAATGACAAAAATTTGAACATTTTATAAAACGTAAACGGAATGTCCGAGAGACATTCGTTCAATGACTTCCCAGAAGGTCTGGCCCCGGTGCACGGCCCGCCACCGTCGGCAAATTTTAGAAACATTCGCGGACGTCTTGTAAGGGACCGTACATTTGCAATATGGAGATTTTCATCGATCATACAGCAAATGCCGAAAAGTGCTCTTCAGGTATGTAAAGGATATTACCAGTCTGGTACAAATATAAAGGATATTACCAGTCTGGTACTCATGTAAAGGATATTACCAGTCTGGTACACATGTAAAGGACATCACCAGTCTGGTTTCACATGTAAAGGACATCACCAGTCTGGTACACATCTAAAGGACATAAACCAGTCTGGTTTCACATGTAAAGGACATCACCAGTCTGGTACATATCTAAAGGACATCACCAGTCTGGTACACATCTAATGACATCACCAGTCTGGTTTCACATGTAAAGGACATCACCAGTCTCGTACACATGTAAAGGACATCACCAGTCTCGTACACATGTAAAGGACATCACACTGCTTGCTTAGCGATAAACGTTTTCTCCTAATTCAGCTCATACCGAGACTCTAAACACATGTGACCGACCTCCTGAAGAATCTTACCCATTTGCACCACGGAAAAGCTAGCTATTCAGCAACAGAAGATGAGACACTTCAGGCTGAGGAGTGAGTTTCACACAACCCCATGCAGGGCTCTTAAAAATGTTCATTGGTAGCACTGGTGCTCCAAAACTTTAAACAAACAGGAGCACAGCATAACATTTAGGAGTACCAGAAAATAAGATTGTTAAATTGATTGAGATGTAGCCTATTGGGCCTATGTGAATTGTAGCTACTTCTGAAGCACACGTGTGCTCAAAAAACGAACATGTAACCGTGTAAAGACGTGTCTATTATAAAAGGTAAATTGTTAATAGATCTTTCTATAAATAGTGGGGACAATGTGTGACATTGGAATCAACATTTCTAAATGGATTGAAAAAATATATATATTTTCATGCAGTTCCACATATGTACTTAGAGGAATAAAAGTGAATATATGCAAATTGGCCAATAAGTCCACAACATGGGCCTAGGACTATACATCCTTTAAGCAGGGTTCATACCGACATTTGCATGTCAAATTTAAGGACTTTCAGGAACTTTTTCAAGCACATCATTTTAACTTTCAAGGAACTCAATGTTATACAAAGGTTGTCTCCAGTCTGGTACACATGTAAAGGTTGTCTCCAGTCTGGTACACATGTAAAGGTTGTCTCCAGTCTGGTACACATGTAAAGGTTGTCTCCAGTCTGGTACACATGTAAAGGTTGTCTCCAGTCTGGTACACATGTAATGGTTGTCTCCAGTCTGGTACACATGTAAAGGTTGTCTCCAGTCTGGTACACATGTAAAGGTTGTCTCCAGTCTGGTACACATGTAAAGGTTGTCTCCAGTCTGGTACACATGTAAAGGTTGTCTCCAGTCTGGTACACATGTAAATGTTGTCTCCAGTCTGGTACACATGTAATGGTTGTCACCAGTCTGGTACACATGTAAAGGTTGTCACCAGTCTGGTACACATGTAAAGGTTGTCTCCAGTCTGGTACACATGTAAAGGTTGTCTCCAGTCTGGTACACATGTAAAGGTTGTCTCCAGTCTGGTACACATGTAATGGTTGTCTCCAGTCTGGTACACATGTAAAGGTTGTCTCCAGTCTGGTACACATGTAAAGGTTGTCTCCAGTCTGGTACACATGTATAAGTTATAGTTGTACAGATAGGGCAGTGGTCACCAACCGGTCAATTGGGATCGACTGGTCAATCTTCTAGGCATTCCTAGTCGATCACAAAACATTTCTGTAGAAAAGCCAACAATTAAGACTTGAACTCCTTTATTTATTTATTATCTGACTTTTTGATTTTGGCGGAAGTTGCACTTGATTCAGAAGCCCTGCACCGGGTAGGCAAAGTTATCCCCTTTTGAACCATTTCATTTGTCTGAAGGGACAAGTTACGCCTACCTGGTGTACCAGAAGAACTGTGGCTAAATCAAGTGCGCCTCCAGCGCTTTAATCAGATAGCTCAAATCACCATGCTTAGAACAGCTTCTAGGACCCGACAGCAAAGTTTGATACTAGCCTACATGAGATTTCATAACTTTTAAAACCATGACCAGAGAGAAACTGTCAAATAATACAGCGAAGAGCTGATGCTTTTATGAGTTCATGTTTAAGCAGCGAGTCGGAGTCAGAGGCCGAGCCTTCTCTTGTCTCTACTCATTCCGTTACAGGGTCTGAGACACTGAAGCTTCCCACCATTAGCTCTGACAAATTGAAAACTCTAGTCATTGGCGACTCCATTACCCGCAGTATTAGACTTAAAACAAATCATCCAGTGATCATACACTGTTTACCAGGGGGCAGGGCTACCGACGTTAAGGCTAATCTGAAGATGGTGCTGGCTGAAGTTAAAACTGGCGAGTGTAGGGAGTATAGAGATATTGTTATCCACGTCGGCACCAACGATGTTAGGATGAAACAGTCAGAGATCACCAAGTGCAACATAGCTTCAGCGTGTAAATCAGCTAGAAAGATGTGTCGGCATCGAGTAATTGTCTCTGGCCCCCTCCCAGTTAGGGGGAGTGATGAGCTCTACAGCAGAGTCTCACAACTCAATCGCTGGTTGAAAACTGTTTTCTGCCCCTCCCAAAATATAGAATTTGTAGATAATTGGCCCTCTTTCTGGGACTCACCCACAAACAGGACCAAGTCTGATCTGCTGAGGAGTGGCGGACTCCATCCTAGCTGGAGGGGTGCTCTCATCTTATCTACCAACATAGACAGGGCTCTAACTCCTCTAGCTCCACAATGAAATAGGGTGCAGGCCAGGCAGCATGCTGTTAGCCAGCCTGCCAGCATAGTGAAGTCTGCCACTAGCACAGTCAGTGTAGTCAGCTCAGCTATCCCCATTGAGACCGTGTCTGTGCCTCGACCTAGGTTGGGCAAAACTAAACATGGCGGTGTTCGCCTTAGCAATCTCAGTAGGATAAAGACCTCCTCCATTCCTGTCATTATTGAAAGAGATCATGATACCTCACATCTCAAAATAGGGCTACTTAATGTTAGATCCCTTACTTCAAAGGCAATTATAGTCAATGAACTAATCACTGATCATAATCTTAATGTGATTGGCCTGACTGAAACATGGCTTAAGCCTGATGAATTTACTGTGTTAAATGAGGCCTCACCTCCTGGCTACACTAGTGACCATATCCCCCGTGCATCCCGCAAAGGCGGAGGTGTTGCTAACATTTACGATAGCAAATTTCAATTTACAAAATAAAAATGACGTTTTCGTCTTTTGAGCTTCTAGTCATGAAATCTATGCAGCCTACTCAATCACTTTTTATAGCTACTGTTTACAGGCCTCCTGGGCCATATACAGCGTTCCTCATTGAGTTCCCTGAATTCCTATCGGACCTTGTAGTCATAGCAGATAATATTCTAATCTTTGGTGACTTTAATATTCACGGAAAAGTCCACAGACCCACTCCAAAAGGCTTTCGGAGCCATCATCGACTCAGTGGGTTTTGTCCAACATGTCTCTGGACCCACTCACTGTCACAGTCATACTCTGGACCTAGTTTTGTCCCATGGAATAAATGTTGTGGATCTGAACGTTTTTCCACATAATCCTGGACTATCGGACCACCATTTTATTACGTTTGCAATTGCAACAAATAATCTGCTCAGACCCCAACCAAGGAACATCAAAAGTCGTGCTATAAATTCACAGACAACACAAAGATTCCTTGATGTCCTTCCAGATTCCCTCTGTCTACCCAAGGATGCCAGACGACAAAAACCAGTTAACCACCTAACTGAGGAACTCAATTTAACCTTGCGCAATACCCAAATGCAGTTGCACCCCTAAAAACTAAAAACATTTCTCATAAGAAACTAGCTCCCTGGTACACAGAAAATACCCGAGCTCTAAAGCAAGCTTCCAGAAAATTGGAACGGAAATGGCGCCACACCAAACTGGAAGTCTTCCGACTAGCTTGGAAAGACAGTACCGTGCAATACCGAAGAGCCCTTACTGCTGCTCGATCATCCTATTTTTCTAACTTAATTGAGGAAAATAAGAACAATCCGAAATTCCTTTTTGATACTGTCGCAAAGCTTACTAAAAAGCAGCATTCCCCAAGAGAGGATGGCTTTCTCTTCAGCAGTGATAAATTCATGAACTTCTTTGAGGAAAAGATCATTATTATTAGAAAGCAAATTACGGACTCCTCTTTAAATCTGCTTATTCCTTCAAAGCTCAGTTGTCCTGAGTCTACACAACTCTGCCAAGACCTAGGATCAAGAGAGACGCTCAAGTGTTTTAGTACTATATCTCTTGACACAATGATGAAAATAATCATGGCCTCTAACCTTCAAGCTGCATACTGGACCCTATTCCAACAAAACTACTGAAAGAGCTGCTTCCTGTGCTTGAACCTCCTATGTTGAACATAATAAACGGCTCTCTATCCACAGGATGTGTACCAAACTCACTAAAAGTGGCAGTAATAAAGCCTCTCTTGAAAAAGCCAAACCTTGACCCAGAAAATGTAAAAAACTATCGGCCTATATTGAATCTTCCATTCCTCTCAAAAATTTTAGAAAAGGCTGTTGCGCAGCAACTCACTGCCTTCCTGAAGACAAACAATGTAAACGAAATGCTTCAGTCTGGTTTTAGACCCCATCATAGCACTGAGACTGCACTTGTGAAGGTGGTAAATAACCTTTTAATGGCATCAGACCGAGGCTCTGCATCTGTCCTCGTGCTCCTAGACCTTAGAGCGGCTTTTGATACCATCGATCACCACATTCTTTTGGAGAGATTGGAAACCCAAATTGGTCTACACGGACAAGTTCTGGCCTGGTTTAGATCTTATCTGTCGGAAAGATATCAGTTTGTCTCTGTGAAAGGTTTGTCCTCTGACAAATCAACTTAAAATTTCGGTGTTCCTCAAGGTTCCGTTTTAGGACCACTATTGTTTTCACTATATATTTTACCTCTTGGGGATGTCATTCGAAAACATAATGTTAACTTTCACTGCTACGCGGATGACACACAGCTGTACATTTCAATGAAACATTGTGAAGCCCCAAAATTGCCCTCGCTAGAAGCATGTGTTTCAGACATAAGGAAGTGGATGGCTGCAAACTTTTTACTTTTAAACTCAGACAAAACAGAGATGCTTGTTCTAGGTCCCAAGAAACTAAGAGGTCTTCTGTTGAATCTGACAATTCATCTTAATGGTTGTACAGTTGTCTCAAATAAAACTGTGAAGGACCTCAGCGTTACTCTGGACCCTGATCTCTCTTTTGAAGAACATATCAAGACCGTTTCAAGGACAGCTACGAAACATTGCAAGAATCTGAAACTTTCTGTCCAAAAATGATGCAGAAAAATTAATCCATGCTTTTGTCACTTCTAGGTTAGACTACTGCAATGCTCTACTTTCCGGCTACCCGGATAAAGCACTAAATAAACTTCAGTTAGTGCTAAATACGGCTGCTAGAATCCTGACTAAAACCAAAAAATTTGATCATATTACTCCAGTGCTAGCCTCCCTACACTGGCTTCCTGTCAAGGCAAGGGCTGATTTCAAGGTTTTACTGCTAACCTACAAAGCATGACATGGGCTTGCTCCTACCTATCTCTCTGATTTGGTCCTGCCGTACATACCTACACGTAGGCTATGGTCCCAAGACGCAGGCCTCCTAATTGTCCCTAGAATTTCTAAGCAAACAGCTGGAGGCAGGGCTTTCGCCAAAAGAGCTCAATTTTTATGGAATGGTCTGCCTACCCATGTAAGAGACGCAAACTCGGTATCAACCTTTAAGTCTTTACTGAAGACTCATCTCTTCAGTGGGTCATATGATTGAGTGTAGTCTGGCCCAGGAGTGGGAAGGTGAACGGAAAGGCTCTGGAGCAACGAACCGCCCTTGCTGTCTCTGCCTGGCCGGTTCCCCTCTTTCCACTGGGATTCTCTGCTTCTAACCCTATTACAGGGGCTGAGTCACTGGCTTACTGGGGCTCTTTCATACCATCCCTCGGAGGGGTGCGTCACTTGAGTGGGTTGAGTCACTGATGTTATCTCCCTGTCTGGGTTGGCGCCCCCCCCCCCCCTTGGGTTGTGCCGTGGCGGAGATCTTTGTGGGCTATACTCGGCCTTGTCTCAGGATGGTAAGTTGATGGTTGAAGATATCCCTCTAGTGGTGTGGGGGCTGTGCTTTGGCAAAGTGGGTGGGGTTATATCCTTCCTGTTTGGCCCTGTCCGGGGGTGTCCTCGGATGGGGCCACAGTGTCTCCTGACCCCTCCTGTCTCAGCCTCCAGTATTTATGCTGCAGTAGTTTGTGTGTCGGGGGGCTAGGGTCAGTTTGTTATATCTGGAGTAATTCTCCTGTCCTATTCGGTGTCCTGTGTGAATTTAAGTGTGCTCTCTCTAATTCTCTCTTTCTCTCTCTCTCTCGGAGGACCTGAGCCCTAGGACCATGCCTCAGGACTACCTGACATGATGACTCCTTGATGTCCCCAGTCCACCTGGCCGTGCTGCTGCTCCAGTTTCAATTGTTCTGCCTTATTATTATTGGACCATGCTGGTAATTTATGAACATTTGAACATCTTGGCCATGTTCTGTTAAAATCTCCACCCGGCACAGCCAGAAGAGGACTGGCCACCCCACATAGCCTGGTTCCTCTCTAGGTTTCTTCCTAGGTTTTGGCCTTTCTAGGGAGTTTTTCCTAGCCACCGTGCTTCTACACCTGCATTGCTTGCTGTTTGGGGTTTTAGGCTGGGTTTCTGTACAGCACATTTCAGGCTTCAAACATAAAGATATAAAACTATATTTTTTTGTGAAGAATCAACAACAAGTGGGACACAATCATGAAGTGGAACGACATTTATTGGATATTTCAAACTTTTTTAACAAATCAAAAACTGAAAAATTGGGCGTGCAAAATTATTCAGCCCCTTTACTTTCAGTGCAGCAAACTCTCTCCAGAAGTTCAGTGAGGATCTCTGAATGATCCAATGTTGACCTAAATGACTATTGATGATAAATACAATCCACCTGTGTGTAATCAAGTCTCCGTATGAATGCACCTGCACTGTGATAGTCTCAGAGGTCCGTTAAAAGCGCAGAGAGCATCATGAAGAACAAGGAACACACCAGGCAGGTCCGAGATACTGTTGTGAAGAAGTTTAAAGCCGGATTTGGATACAAAAAGATTTCACCAAGCTTTAAACATCCCAAGGAGCACTGTGCAAGCGATAATATTGAAATGGAAGGAGTATCAGACCAGTGCAAATCTACCAAGACCTGGCCGTCCCTCTAAACTTTCAGCTCATACAAGGAGAAGACTGATCAGAGATGCAGCCAAGAGGCCCATGGTCACTCTGGATGACCTGCAGAGATCTACAGCTGAGGTGGGAGACTCTGTCCATAGGACAACAATCAGTCGTATATTGCACAAATCTGGCCTTTATGGAAGAGTGGCAAGAAGAAAGCTATTTCTTAAAGATATCCATAAAAAGTGTTGTTTAAAGTTTGCCACAAGCCACCTGGGAGACACACCAAACATGTGGAAGAAGGTGCTCTGGTCAGATGAAACCAAAATTGAACTTTTTGGCAACAATGCAAAACGTTATGTTTGGCGTAAAAGCAACACAGCTGAACACACCATCCCCACTGTCAAACATGGTGGTGGCAGCATCATGGTTTGGGCCTGCTTTTCTTCAGCAGGGACAGGGAAGATGGTTAAAATTGATGGGGAGATGGATGGAGCCAAATACAGGACCATTCTGGAAGAAAACCTGATGGAGACTGCAAAAGACCTGAGACTGGGACGGAGATTTGTCTTCCAACAAGACAATGATCCAAAACATAAAGCAAAATCTACAATGGAAAAAATAAACATATCCAGGTGTTAGAATGGCCAAGTCAAAGTCCAGACCTGAATCCAATCGAGAATCTGTGGAAAGAACTGAAAACTGCTGTTCACAAATGCTCTCCATCCAACCTCACTGAGCTCGAGCTGTTTTGCAAGGAGGAATGGGAAAAAATGTCAGTCTCTCGATGTGCAAAACTGATAGAGACATACCCCAAGTGACTTACAGCTGTTATCACAGCAAAAGGTGGCGCTACAAAGTATTAACTTAAGGGGGCTGAATAATTTTGCACGCCCAATTTTTCAGTTTTTGATTTGTTAAAAAAGTTTGAAATGTCCAATAAATGTCGTTCCACTTCATGATTGTGTCCCACTTGTTGTTGATTCTTCACAAAAAAATACAGTTTTATATCTTTATGTTTGAAGCCTGAAATGTGGCAAAAGGTCGCAAAGTTCAAGGGGGCCGAATACTTTCGCAAGGCACTGTATATATATACGCGTAGATATGTGTAAGTGGGTGCTGTTTTTCTTCTTTTTTTCTGTGTGCTTTGTCTCTGTTGTTGTATCTCTTAATATGGGTGAAAATTGTGAAATTCCAATAAAAATACTGTTAAAAAAAATAATAATAATAATTTAAATTGACTGATTTCCTTATATGAACTGTAACTCAGTAAAATCCCTGAAATTGTTGTTTATCATTTTGTTCAGTGTATTAGGCCTACTGCACAAACTTCAATCCTAATTAACTGTATTTATTAATGTTGAATAGGCTTACATTTTTGTCAACAAATCTCAACTTGCTCATTGACTGCGAAAGTGATCTTGACTGAAAAGTTTAGTGACCATCAGTTAAAAGTTTGGACACCTACTTATTCAAGGGTTTTTCTGTATTTTTACTATTTTCTACATTGTAGAATATAGTGAAGACATCACAACTATGAAACAACACATATGGAATCATGTAGTAAACAAAAACATGTTACAAATCAAAATATATTGTATATTTCAGATTCTTCAAATTTGCCACCCTCTCAACCAGCTTCATGAGGTAGTCACCTGGAATGCATTTACTTTTTAATGTGTTTGAGTCAATCAGTTGTGTTATGTCAAGGTAGGGGTGGTAAACAGAAGTTAGCCCTATAGTCCATATTATGGCAAGAACTGCTCAAATAAGCAAAGAGAAACGACAGTCCATCATTACTTCAAGACATGAAGGTCAGTCAATCCGGAAAATGTCAATAGTTTCTTCAAGTGTAGTTGCAAAAACCATCAAGCGCTATGATGAAACTGGCTCTGATGAGGAACACCACAGGAAAGGACGATCCAGAGTTACCTCTGCTGCAGAGGATAAGTTCATTAGTTACCAGAAATTGCAGCTCTAATAAATTCTTCACAGAGTTCAAGTAACCGACACATCTCACCATCAACTGTTCAGAGGAGAATGCGTGTATCAGGCCTTCATGGTCGATTTGCTGCAAAATAAACACTACTAAAGGACAGCAATAAGAAGAAGAGACTTGCTTGGACCAAGAAACACAAGCAACGAACATTACACCGGTGGAAATCTGTCCTCTGGCGTGATGAGTACAAATGTGAGACTTTTGGTTGCAACCGCCGTGTCTTTGTGAGACGCAGAGTAGGTAAATGGATGATCTCCCCATGTGAGGTTCCCACCGTGAAGCATGGAGGAGGTGTGATGGTGTGTGGGTGCTTTGTGAGACGCAGAGTAGGTAAATGGATGATCTCCCCATGTGAGGTTCCCACCGTGAAGCATGGAGGAGGTGTGATGGTGTGTGGGTGCTTTGTGAGACGCAGAGTAGGTAAATGGATGATCTCCCCATGTGTGGTTTCCACCGTGAAGCATGGAGCAGGTGTGATGTCTTTGTGAGACACAGAGTAGGTAAATTGATGATCTCCCCATGTGTGGTTCCCACCGTGAAGCATGGGGGAGGAGGTGTGATGGTGTGTGGGTGCTTTGTGAGATGCAGAGTAGGTAAATGGATGATCTCCCCATGTGTGGTTCCCACCGTTCCCACCGAGCAAAAACAAAAGAGCGAAAGCTCTAGAGACAACCACTCGGGAGCCTGAACTTCAACCAGATTCCTCTCACCTGCAGAAGGGAGGAGGGATGGAAATGGGGGTCGTAAACCCGGTCGTAAATTGTATGCAGCAGGGGAACCTGTTTAGATTTAGTATTGCTGAATGGAATGTCCTTTGTTAACAGAAACATTTTGCTGCCCAAAAGTGGACACTGGAACAATATTCCTAACATCCAAATGTGGGGAATGATGAGAGATGGTCTATGGAAAGCGAATGTTGATTTTGTGATGTCATTAAAAAAGGTCTAAAAATGTTAATGAAAATATTGTAACTTGAACAGTATACACACTGTATATGTAAGGTTTTCATCCTTTAAGTTGTGTAGGAAATATCACAGATAATGATAATGTTCTTGTTTTCTAATGAGATCATAGATTTGATGATACTTTGCACTAGTAAGTAGCCACTCCCGAGGGAGCTCAGAGAGCGTGTCAGCAAGATGGAATGCCCCCTTTTTACCAGGGTGTATAAAGGATGAGTTGAGAATTAAAATACCAGACCAGAAGGACCCAAGCTGCAGCTTAGGTCTCCATTGGTTACGACCCTGAAAATTAACACAAGATGAAGACGACAAATTAGCCTCTCTAACAATCAATGCTATGGCTGAGTAGCTGTTCTAAGTACTGTATCTAAGAAAGTGAATTTAAATCAAATCAAATCAAATTTTATTTGTCACATACACATGGTTAGCAGATGTTAATGTGAGTGTAGCGAAATGCTTGTGCTTCTAGTTCCGACAATGCAGTAATAACCAACAAGTAATCTAACTAACAATTCCAAAACTACTGTCTTGTACACAGTGTGAGGGGATAAAGAATATGTACATAAGGATATATGAATGAGTGATGGTACAGAGCAGCATAGGCAAGATACAGTAGATGGTATCGAGTACAGTATATACATATGAGATGAGTATGTAAACAAAGTGGCATAGTTAAAGTGGCTAGTTATACATGTATTACATAAGGATACAGTCGATGATATAGAGTACAGTATATACGTATGCATATGAGATGAATAATGTAGGGTAAGTAACATTATATAAGGTAGCATTGTTTAAAGTGGCTAGTGATATATTTACATCATTTCCCATTATTAAAGTGGCTGGAGTTGAGTCAGTGTCAGTGTGTTGGCGACAGCCACTCAATGTTAATGGTGGCTGTTTAAGTAGGACCATCTGGTTATCCTCTTCAAATCATCATCAACTACACTGCTCTTATCAGCTCACTGAGGATCGTTGATCAGTAAACACCACCCTGTTAGTCTGCTTCAGACTACAGAACAAGGTATTGAAGCCACCGACAACTAAGAAGGAGGACATTGTGACCTCTTGTGGACAATCAGAGCCTTACACTTAAGAGCTCAGGAGAAGGCCAACGGAACCATTTCCACGAAGGCCTGGGTCCAACAGAGATAAATGACGAAGGAAGACATCCAAACACGTAAATAAGATTCATTATTTTTTTACCCCAAATGTGCGGCGGTTCGGGGCAAAGTATTATGATTACTGTGAGCATAGTTCCAAGTATATGTCTCTCTAGTCTCTCTTTCTTTCTCCCTTTTTCTTTCTCCCTTTTCCCCTCTCTACTCATCTCTCTTTTGATGAACAAGCAGGCATGTTGTCATTACTCCTCTAGGGACCTGTTTCCATCGCATTAAGTTTCAAATCAATAACCTATACCGCGTGTGTGTATCCTGTGTTATCATTTAGTTAGTAAATAAACAATTAAATCTGTTATATGGAATGATAAGAAAAGCTGGGGTTTGTGTAGATGCAAGGAGTACGTGACATTCAGAATTATGAGACTGATATGAGGTAATGATTAATTAATTAATTATGAGACTGATATGAGGTAATGATTAATACATGAATGATGAGACTGATATGAGGAAATGATTCATAAATTAATTATGAGACTGATATGAGGTAATGATTCATAAATAAATTATGAGACTGATATGAGGGATTGATTAATAACTGACTTATCAATATATAAAACGTATATATCGTCGAGAGTTTAATTCGGGAGATGGTAACTCATTAAACAACTTCTTCTGTGGTGCCCCAAATCCTAATGAGTTAATTGTTACATGAATAATTTTATCGAGTAACAATTAAACCTAGTTAGTTGATTCGATACATAACAGTCATCAGATTTATGTTAAGTCACGTCCTGACAGCTGCCATCTATCCACTGTTTCTAGTTAGGGTAAGTTTTAATAGTCACAGTGGGTACAACATCTCTTATACACTTCCTGATAAACTCAGTCACCGAATCAGCATATATGTAAATATTATTCTCTGGAAACACCCGGAACATATCCCAGTCTGCGAGATCAAAACAATCTTGAAGTGTGGATTCCGATTGGTCAAACCAGCGTTGAATAATCCTTAGCACTGGTACTTCCTGTTTGAGTAACTACCTATAGGAAGGGAGGAGCAAAATGGAGTTGCAATCAGATTTGCCGAAAGGAGGGCGGGGAGGGCCTTGAAGGCATCCCGGAAGCTGGAGTAGCACTGGTCAAGTGTTTTAGCAGCGCGAGTACTACAGTCAATGTGTTGATAGAATTTCTGCATTATTTTCCTCAAATTCTCCTTGATAAAATCCCAGCTACAATAAATACTGCCTCAGGATATGTGGTTTCCAGTTTGCATAAAGTCCAGTGAAGTTCTTTGAGGGCCGCCATGGTATCGGCTTGAGGGGGGATATACACGGCTGTGAATATAACCAAAGATAATTATCTTGGGAGGTGATACGGTTGGCATTTCATTGTGAGGTATTCTAGTTAGGGTGAACAAAAGGACTTGAGTTCCTGTATGTTATCACAATCACACCATGAGTCATTAAACATAAAACATACACCCTCCTTCCGGGAGAGGTATTTATTCTTGTCTGTGCGATGAACTGAGAACCCAACTGGCTGGACGGACTCAGACAGTACATCCTGAGAGAGCCATGTTTCTGTGAAAAAGAGTATGTTACAATCCCTGATGTCTCTCTGGAAATAAACCTTGCCCTGAGCTCGTCGTTATTACTATCCAGAGACTGAACATCAGCAAGTAATATACTCGGAAGCGGTGGGTGTTGTGCACACTTCCTAAGTCAGAATAGAAGACCACTCCAAGAAGCTCTCCTCCGCCAGCGTTGTTTTGGTTCGGCCACTGGAACCAGTTCAATTGCCCTGGGGTAACAAAGGATCCGTTTCAGGAAAGTCGTATTCCTGGTCGTAATACTGGTAGTGCTGGTGAGTGACTGCCGCTCTGATACCCACTAGTTCTTCCCGGCTGTCGGAACTCCTTCAAGACTGTTGGAAAATAACTCCAGGTGAAGCTGGTTGAGAGACTGCCATGAGGGTGCTAAACTGTCATCAAGGCATAGGGTGGCTACTTTGAAGAATATCAAATATATTTTGATTTGTTTAACACTTTTTGGTTACTACATGATTCCGGATGTGTTATTTCATAGGTTTGATGTCTTCACTATTATTTTACAATTTAGAAAATAGTAAAAATAAAGAAAGACCCTGGAATGAGTAGGTGTGACCAAACTTTTGACTGGTACTGTATATATTTTTTAGGCCTTGCCAATACATTGATATTCAAATTATTATTACATTCTTAAATATGTGACTCACCACCTGGATTCGGTCTTATGTGGCAAAATTTGAAATGGTGTTTTTTACATTGGATAAAAGTAGAGACTAAAAAAAGTAGAGGTATAAAATTGGATTTGAGGAACCAAGGGAAAGTAATTCTGCTTTGAAAGTAGATCGACTTTTAAACTCACTTTTGAGAAAATAACCTTTGAATGCTTTGCTGTCTAGTGAAGAGCTCTTCTTTGTCTACACTCATTCAGCATCATTCACACACTTAAACTTTAGCCCCACCCGTCTCGTTTTGCTCACGGAGCTCACTCTTGACATTCTGGCCAATGATTTGTTTACCTCTGGATAACATAAAAACAGCCTAACCAGCTCTGCTGGCAACAATTTCAATATGCTTTTTTTGCAGAGGTTTACTGGCACTGGCCATATTCAACGGGTGTGGTATACACATCACATAAGCTAATGATCCAGCCAGCTAACGTTAGCTTGTTAAACAACAATGAGCAGTGCCAACAATGCCACAGTGCTGGGAGCTAACCAACCATGTTCAATGTAAGCTATCTAACATTAGGCTCTAACTAGAACAGCACACGGCTCTGGGATACGAATAATAACGTCAGCCAGCTAATGTTAGCTAGCTAGCTAACAGTACACTTTAGCTTGAAAATGTAATTATTTTTTTAAATGAAACCACTTTGTCAAAATTAGAAAACGTGTAATATCTGAAAATACACTATAATGCATGATGGACGCGTCTCCCTGTCAGGAAAGTCATGCCATGGTTTCCCTTAGTTTGAAGACGTAATCTGGAGACAGGTGTTTTCTCCATCTCTTTAGCTATCATACTCGAATTCCACTGATTACAAAAAATGGATCCTCCAGAAAGTGGAGAGCAACACTTATGCAGCTCCACTACACAATATATTTTTTTTAAAAGCTCAGTTCGACAGGATTGCCAACACATACTGACGAGCTCAAATAGACAGAAGCCTTCTATGGCAGACCAATCTGAACTCTCTCGGCATATCAAGCCCACTCATTATCTCTGCCAATCAATGGCTCTGTCAATCACTCATTATCTCTGCCAATCAATGGCTAGTGGGAAGGTTGACAGCTTTTTCTTTGGCTTAACCAATAAGGCTTGTAATTTAACAACTGTAATCATATTTACAGATCACATACAAGTTTGTTATTAAGGCACATGAAACTTCACATGTTCGCGAAGCCATTTCTGGCAAAAAAAACAAAAACACATTTTGATTAAAAACAATGTTACCTTCAAATGGCTTTCCTGTGAAGTCGTGACTTGCGTCATTAACCTAGTTTCCTGAATCGGGTCACATATGTGAAAATAAGGTGGACATTGCCTGACTAAATAGGTTGGATGCATGCGTGGCGAGTTTTCTGTAGCTTACTGTATGAATGTGGCCAATGCAGGCCCACATAATTAAGCCATGAATAGCGGTATCATTAATCTCAGCATTTGAATAGCACCATAACAATGTTTATCATGAGAAAGTGACCAAAAACAGGTTCCTTTTGTAATGTAAGGATTTGTATGTATGCCAAGTTGAAGCCAACATTAGATGTTGTCATGTTCATAATTTACCACAACAGAGTAACACAACACCCTTCAATTGAAGCAGTGGGAAGCAAATTAAAGTGGCCACATCGCTCACAAAAAAATCTAAGATTTTTATTTTACTAGGCATTTTACTAGGCAAGTCAGTTAAGAACAAATTCTTATTTTCAATTACGGCCTAGGAACAGTGGGTTAACTGCCTTGTTCAGGGGCAGAACGACAGATTTGTACCTTGTCAGCTCGGGTTTTGATTTTGCAACCTTGCGGTAACTAGTCCAACACTCTAACCACTAGGCTACCTGCCACCCTGATAATTGTAAGGGAGCAGGAAAATGCATAAATTGGCTACTTTAATTACAATCACTTTTCAATCACCAAACTGAGGGAATGTCTGAATTTCAAAGTAAACCTTGTAATGGAACATTTTATGTTTTTCTATTAACCAATATGTGTGTTCATGCAAGTGAAGAGTCAAGACTAAACGAATCCGCAATTTGGCAGTACGCCCAGACCCTTGTTTTGAGAATTAAAGATATCTCAGTTTCAAGGTCTCAGATTAGGGAGAAGAAGCATCATGAGGTATTGGTCTGTCACATGCATGACCCAGTAATGGTGAGTCACATGAATGAAGCAAACGTTAATGATGAATTACTTAGGTGTAACGCACTTCTATGAGTATTGGGTATGGAGTCAGGCGCAGGGAACAGAGGGTAAAGGACAATTGTTTTTTATTTCGGCGCAGGAAAACGGTCACGCCAAGCAGACAACATATGATCAACATCAATTTGCTAAGTATATATCAGAATCAGAATCACGCTATTGTCCTTCAGGAGTAAAATCATGGCACAGTTTCAGGGCTCCTGAGTGGCACAGCGGTCTAAGGCACTGCATCTCAGTGCTAGATGCGTCACTACAGAGTCTGGTTCGATTCCAGGCTGTATCACAACTGGACGTGATTGGGAGTCCCATAGTGCGGCGCACAATTGGCCCAGTGTGGTCCAGGCTAGGGTTTGGCCGTGTACGCCGTCATTGTAAATAAGAATTTGTTCTTAACTGACTTGCCTAGTTAAAAAAATGAATACATAAAACACAGAACAAACAAACAACAGGCAGACATAAATAGTGCAGAAGTAGTTGGGGTTTGATGCTCTGGTACAGTAGCAGAAGGAGTTGGGGTTGGACGCTCTGGTACAGTAGTAGTAGTAGAAGGAGTTGGGGTTAGATGCTCTGGTACAGTAGTAGAAGGAGTTGGGGTTTGATGCTCTGGTACAGTAGTAGTAGTAGAAGGAGTTGGGGTTTGATGCTCTGGTACAGTAGTAATAGTAGAAGGAGTTGGGGCTTGATGCTCTGGTACAGTAGTAGTAGTAGAAGGAGTTGGGGTTTGATGCTCTAGTACAGTAGTAGAAGGAGTTGGGGTTTGATGCTCTGGTACAGTAGTAGAAGGAGTTGGGGTTTGATGCTCTCGTACAGTATTAGAAGGAGTTGGGGTTTGATGCTCTGGTGCAGTAGTAGAAGGAGTTGGGGTTTGACGCTCTGGTACAGTAGCAGAAGGAGTTGGGGTTTGATGCTCTGGTACAGTAGTAGAAGGAGTTGGGGTTTGATGCTCTTGGACAGTAGTAGTAGTAGAATGAGTTGGGGTTTGATGCTCTGGTATAGTAGTAGAAGGAGTTGGGGTTTGATGCTCTGGTACAGTAGTAGAAGGAGTTGGGGTTTGATGCTCTGGTACAGTAGTAGAAGGAGTTGGGGTTTGATGCTCTGGTACTGTAGTAGAAGGAGTTGAGGTTTGATGCTCTGGTACAGTAGTAGAAGGAGTTGGGGTTTGATGCTCTGGTACTGTAGTAGAAGGAGTTGGGGATTGATGCTCTGGTACAGTAATAGTAGTAGAAGGAGTTGGGATTTGATGCTCTGGTACAGTAGTAGTAGTAGAAGGAGTTGGGGTTTGATGCTCTGGTACAGTAGTAATAGTAGAAGGAGTTGGGGTTTGATGCTCTGGTACAGTAGTAGAAGGAGTTGGGGTTTGATGCTCTGGTACAGTAGTAGAAGGAGTTGGGGTTTGATGCTCTCGTACAGTATTAGAAGGAGTTGGGGTTTGATGCTCTGGTGTAGTAGTAGAAGGAGTTGGGGTTTGATACTCTGGTACAGTAGTAGAAGGAGTTGGGGTTCGATGCTCTGGTACAGTAGTAGAAGGAGTTGGGGTTTGATGCTCTTGGACAGTAGTTGTAGTAGAATGAGTTGGGGTTTGATGCTCTGGTATAGTAGTAGAAGGAGTTGGGGTTTGATGCTCTGGTACAGTAGTAGAAGGAGTTGGGGTTTGATGCTCTGGTACAGTAGTAGAAGGAGTTGGGGATTGATGCTCTGGTACAGTAGTAGAAGGAGTTGGGGTTTGATGCTCTGGTACAGTAGTAGAAGGAGTTGGGGTTTGATGCTCTGGTACAGTAGTAGAAGGAGTTGGGGTTTGATGCTCTGGTACAGTAGTAGAAGGAGTTGGGGTTTGATGCTCTGGTACAGTAGTAGAAGGAGTTGGGGTTTTATGCTCTGGTACAGTAGTAGTAGTAGAAGGAGTTGGGGTTTGATGCTCTGGTGTAGTAGTAGAAGGAGTTGGGGTTTGATGCTCTGGTACAGTAGTAGAAGGAGTTGGGGATTGATGCTCTGGTACAGTAGTAGAAGGAGTTGGGGTTTGATGCTCTGGTACAGTAGTAGTAGTAGAAGGAGTTGGGGTTTGATGCTCTGGTGTAGTAGTAGAAGGAGTTGGGGTTTGATGCTCTGGTACAGTAGTAGAAGGAGTTGGGGTTTGATGCTCTGGTACAGTAGTAGAAGGAGTTGGGGTTTGATGCTCTTGGATAGTAGTAGTAGTAGAATGAGTTGGGGTTTGATGCTCTGGTATAGTAGTAGAAGGAGTTGGGGTTTGATGCTCTGGTACAGTAGTAGAAGGAGTTGGGGTTTGATGCTCTGGTACAGTAGTAGAAGGAGTTGGGGTTTGATGCTCTCGTACAGTATTAGAAGGAGTTGGGGTTTGATGCTCTGGTGTAGTAGTAGAATGAGTTGGGGTTTGATGCTCTGGTATAGTAGTAGAAGGAGTTGGGGTTTGATGCTCTGGTACAGTAGTAGAAGGAGTTGGGGTTTGATGCTCTGGTACAGTAGTAGAAGGAGTTGGGGTTTGATGCTCTGGTACTGTAGTAGAAGGAGTTGAGGTTTGATGCTCTGGTACTGTAGTAGAAGGAGTTGAGGTTTGATGCTCTGGTACAGTAGTAGAAGGAGTTGGGGTTTGATGCTCTGGTACTGTAGTAGAAGGAGGTTTGACGGACAGGATTTGTCTGATGACAGACAGACGTTGCTGTGATTTCCATTTTTATTCCGAGATACTTGAATGAAGGAACCATTTCGTTGGCCTCTCCATTGATGAGGATAGGGCCAGTCACAGTTCATATTTTATTCCAGGAAGTTGTTTGTTATTTTATTTTGTTTTTGAGGTTTTGAGATCCAGGTAGTTATTGCAACACCGTCACCATAAATGGTCACCGTGTCTAAACACATTTGGGACACAATGAGGAATTTTAAATGATATTATTATTATTAACCAATCAGATCAGTAACCAATCAGATCAATAGGACTGTAGATGTTTTCATGATGGATTATTGATATTGCTGGAAGGTACATTACACGTTTTCTAATTTTGTGTACTGTTAGCTAGATAGGGACAGGATGGCTGCGTCATTAGAGTACTTGAAAAGGAGTGTATTGTGGATCATGATTTGCAGTCATTGGTATACAGGGTGTAGAGCAAAAGACTAAGAATGCAACCCTTTGGCACGACAATGTTGGTGATGCGCACAGAAGGGTGTTTTATATCCTCACGGCCTGAGGTCTGCCATTTAACAACTTGTGGATCCAGCGGATGATGGTGGGAGATACGTCCAGGTTAATGAGCTTCTGGGTCGTAGTGTGCTGTTGGAGGGTGTTGAAGGCAGAGGTGGAATCCACAAACAGGATGCGCGCATCATTTCTCATTCCCAGTGTTCCAGGAGCCTTTGCAGCATGCAGACCACAACATCATCCATTCCTCTCCCTGCTTTGTAAGCAAACTGTTAGGAATCAAGGGAGGACGGTGGGAAGTAGGATGTTCAGAAGCAGTCTTTCCAAGTATTTCATGATCAGGGACATGAGAGCAACATGTTGGTAATGGTTGAACTCAGTCAGGGGGGATTTTTGGGGATTGGGGACTATGGTAGATGTTTTCCATAGGGTGGGGATAGCAATAGGTCAAACAGTCAGCCCATAACATAAGGAGACATGAAATGGTACGTAGTTATACTGCATTTCTGAGATCTTTATACAAAATGCTGTCTGACAGTTAGATCCAGGATTCATACAGGTTCAAGTTCAATGTATAATTTAACGGATTAATGCTTAACATATGTTATAACTTACACTGCCATAAATGCAAAGACAGAAAAGTTATGTTTTATGTCACACGATTTTCAACAAATCTGTCAAGACAGCAACCATGATAAAGGGTTAAACCTAGGTTTTAAACACACTTGTGAATTTGATTGAATATAGCTATGATCCTCTTTATATCTTAAAGGTAAGGACATTAAAAAAATTGGCAGATAATTATCAACAGTGTAGGAAATCCTCACTGGTACCCTAGTTTATAGAAAGACTGATACAAATACCGGTCATTGAAATTATAAAATAATTTGTGAGTCACAACATGCAAGAGATCAGTCATTCATTCATTGCTAAGATCATTGATCTCCTGAACAAGATATCCCTTTAACATTCTTTCTGAGCCGCCAAATGTTTGGATACACTGGTAAAGTCTTGCTAGCTAACTGAACAAAGTGCAAACAAATGGTTGGCGGCCCACGATTAGTTTTAGAACGGCCCGCGACATGGTTTATGAAGACAAACACGTGGCCCGCCAATGCGCGATAGGAAGATGAAAACATAGCATTATATGTTTTGAATGGTTTTTGATAGAAACAATCAGTTTTCTCTGTAGTGATGGTGAAACCATGGCAGTCACAAATCTGCAACGCTTTTTCAGTCGATGGCACTCGGAGGCAGAGATACAGCAAAGCATAATCATTAAAACAATTACTCTGTTTTTATCTAAGCACACTTGTGCTCCCAAATGAAACTTCCAGGTTGCACAGCAAAATATTTAGAAGCATGTGCAACCAAAATGGTTGCAATTTAGAGCCCTGTCCCCATATGCCACACACACACCCTACCAGCGTGAAACAGAAGGCCTCCCGTCAGCAATACATTATTGATACAATACTAGAATATTGTACAGCACACACCCTGTCTCCCTCCCCCTCTCTCTCACTCCCTCCTCCTCTTCTCGAGATTTAGCCTTTAACTGCTTTAATTAAACTAAATATCTTCTGATTTAGCATTTAACTGCTTTAACTAGCCTGTCTCTCTCCTGATTCAGCATTTAACTGGTTTAGTTCAACTAGCCTGTATCTCTCTCCTGATTCAGCATTTAACTGGTTTAGTTCAACTAGCCTGTATCTCTCTCCTGATTCAGCATTTAACTGGTTTAGTTCAACTAGCCTGTATCTCTCTCCTGATTTAGCATTTAACTGGTTTAGTTCAACTAGCCTGTATCTCTCTCCTGATTCAGCATTTAACTGGTTTAGTTCAACTAGCCTGTCTCGCTCTCCTGATTCAGCATTTAACTGGTTTAGTTCAACTAGCCTGTATCTCTCTCCTGATTCAGCATTTAACTGGTTTAGTTCAACTAGCCTGTATCTCTCTCCTGATTTAGCATTTAACTGGTTTAGTTCAACTAGCCTGTATCTCTCTCCTGATTCAGCATTTAACTGGTTTAGTTCAACTAGCCTGTCTCGCTCTCCTGATTTAGCATTTAACTGCTTTAACTAGCCTGTCTCTCTCCTGATTCAGCATTTAACTGGTTTAGTTCAACTAGCCTGTATCTCTCTCCTGATTTAGCATTTCCTACTAGCATAAAGTATTTGTTCTCTCTAGCATGTCCATCTAGCATCATGCCTGTCCTCTCTAGTTCCTTTTAGCACATTCCATACTCTACACCAGTTCTGCACTGTCCAAAACAGGGTTTCACAGGACAGAGTTTGGGAAACCCTGGTCTAAGACAGGAGAGGCAAGGAACATACCTGAACTGTGTCCTCTGGAACCCAAACATCCCGCCCCGTGCTCGACAGGCTTCCTGTTTTTCTCGTCTCTGGACTGTGTTCTGTGGTGTAGAACTGATTGTGAATCTCAGTGGTAGAGCTGTGATAGTAGTGGTGGTGACGTTATATGCTTATTTTTTTATAGCTGCAGTCTGGGCTGGAGCACTGCAGACTGCTCAGGAGAGAAGAGAGGGAGGGAGAGCGCTGATTCGTCTCTCTCCTCTGCAGTGACTCAGCCAAGGACACCAGCCAGTACAGGAGGATCACAACATTATCGTCTCCTCTCCCTTCTTCTCCTATCCTCTCTTCATCCCAATCTCCTTGAGGTGGGAGGAGTGAGGACGCAAGGAGTATGCTATTGAGATTGTACTCTAGTCCCTCCCCACTAGCCCAGACTGGAAAAAAATTGCCATTGAGATGTCTCCTTTCTCTACCGTCTTTGGGGAACCCTCTCCACGGGGCGGGGTTGATAAGCAGGTGATAAGCAGGCTAGAGCGGCCCCGCCCCTACCAGAAAAAATTAGGGAGTGGGATGCCTCACTTCCTCTATCGTCTCTGACAGGAATTATTATGTTTTTGACTCAGAAGCCACCTTTGATTCTAAACTGCAGTTTCAGCTCAGCCAATAGGTGGCAGCATATCACCACAACAACACGACACTCTTAGAAAAAAAGGTTCCTTATAGAAACAAAAAGGATTATATTGCTTGCTTCATGTATGGAACCCCCAAAAGTTCTACAGTATATACACGGCCCGCTACCAAGGACTGTGGGCTCTCCTTCTCTGTGGCCGACGTTCTTAAGACACCTAAGCGTCCCAGACGGCATCCCAAGTCATGTCCTCAGAACATGTGCAGACCAGCCGGCTGGTGTGTTTACGGATATATTAAATCTCTCACTATCCCAGTCTGCTGTCCCCACATGCTTCAAGTTGGCCACCATTGTTCCTGTACCCAAGAAGGCAAATGTAACCGAACTAAATGGCTATCACCCCTTAGAACTCACTTCTGTCATCATGAAATGCTTTGAGAGACTAGTCAAGGATCATATCACCTCTACCTTACTTGTCAACCTAGACCCACTTCAATTTGCATACCGCCCCAATAGATCCGCAATCGCCAGCACACTGTACACTGCCCTATCCCATCTGGACAAGAGGAATACTTATGTAAGAATGCTGTTCATCGACTATAGCTCAGCATTCAACACCATAGTACCCTCCAAGCTCATCACTAAGTTCAAAGACCTGGGCCGCCCCCAGGTGGTGAAGGTAGGAAACAACACCTCCACTTCGCTGATCCTCAACACGGCCTCCATAAGGGTGAGTGCTCAGCCTCTTCCTGTAGTCCCTGTTCACCCATGACTGCATGGCCAAGCATAACTCCAACTCAATCATCAAGTTTGCAGATGACACAACAGTAGTAGGCTTGATTAGATAGCCTACAGGGAGGAGTTGAGAGCTCTGGGAGTGTGATGCCAGGAAAATAATAATCACTCAACGTCAACTAAATAAAGGAGATGATCGTGAACTTCAGGAAACAGCAGGGGGAGCACCCCCCTATCCTTGAGCTTGATGACGAGTTTGGAGGGTACTATGGTGTTAAATGCTGAGCTGTAGTCGATGAACAGCATTCTCACATAGCTATTCCTCTTGTCCAGATGGGTTAGGGCAGTGTGCAGTGTGGTTGCGATTGCGTTGTCTGTGGACCTATTGGGGCGGCAAGCAAATTGGAGAGGGTCTAGGGTGTCAAGTAGGGTGGAGGTGATATGGTCCTTGACTAGTCTCTCAAAGTACTTCATGATGACTGGAAGTGAGTGCTAGGGGGGGCGGTAGTCGTTTAGCTCAGTTACCTTAGCTTTCTTGGGAACAGGAACAATGGTGGCCCTCTTGAAGCATGTGGGAACAGCAGACTGGGAGTAATAATGAAGACTAGACACCAGAAGAGACAGCAGTGATAATGAAGACCCGACACCAGAAGAGACAGCAGTGATAATGAAGGCTAGACACAGGAAGAGACAGCAGTAATAATGAAGACTAGACACCAGAAGAGACAGCAGTGATAATGAAGACCCGACACCAGAAGAGACAGCAGTGATCAGAGCAGCATAGTATCTTTATTCTTTCAGATTAAAGCCACAGAGATAACATTAAACAGCTGAGAGGAAGGTTTATTCTAAAGAATATACTGTATATGCATGGTTGTAATAAAGAAAAATTATTAAACTATAACGTGTTTTCATCATAGCTTGTAGATAATAAAAATACTGGTTTGATGCTGTCAGGGCTGTCCTCATGTTGCAGTGCGCCAGCCGGGAGACAAAGAATCAGGACACTTCAGTCTTCAGTTACAGTAAAAGTCCCAATTCTGGATAAGAGGAAAAGAAAGGGAGAGAAGAGGAGGAGAGGAGTGGAGAGGAGGAGGAGAGAAGAAGAGAGGGGGAGAAGGAGGAGAGGAGTGGAGAGGAGGAGGAGCGAAGAAGAGAGGAGGAGAAGAGGAGGAGAGGAGCAGAGGGGAGAAGAGAGGGAGGAGAGATGCCTAATATTCTATATCAATTAATTTTGCTGAAAAATGATTCATTATGTGCGTGTGTGCGTGCGTGTTTGTGTATTTGTTTGTGTGAGTGTTCGTGTGTCCACCTACATCAGTCATGACCTCGTTGGTAGCTGGCATGAGAGCGTGTGTCTCCTCGACGACGCTGCTGGGAAAATGTCCCAGTCTTGCCTCCTGTTCCCCGTAGTACGACCCCTGGACCTGGTAAACACACACGTGCACGCACACACAGATAGAAGACCATACAAACAAAATAAATATTACTATGTATAAATACTGCTATATATAAATACTACAATAAAAAAATACTACTTTATATGAATACTACTATATATAAATACTACTACACTGCTCAAAAAAATAAAAGGGAACACTTAAACAACACAATGTAACTCCAAATCAATCACACTTCTGTGAAATCAAACTGTCCACTTAGGAAGCAACGCTGATTGACAATAAATGTCACATGCTGTTGTGCAAATGGAAAAGACAACAGGTGGAAATTATAGGCAATTAGCAAGACACCCCCAATAAGGGAGTCCTTCTGCACACTTGCACACCACACACACATGCTCCCCCCCCCCCCCCCCCCCCCCAACACACACACAGATCCTTACGCTGCCAGCCCAGAACATGTTTCCTCGGTCCTTCAGCAAGGCGTAGACATAGACCACCTGACCCTGACGCAGAGAGATGAAGCGGCAGTCTCCAGGGTAGTAGTCCTCTAAGGCACGCGCTATCAGGATGGGGTCTAACACACACACAGGTAGTACAATCAGTATATGATTGTAGTTGTTGAAGAAGCACAGTTATGGTAGTATTATATTAATTTACTATAGTAACAGTATGGAGGAACACAGGTTTTAACTTTCCAACGTGCTCAGGCCTTGCATCCCCGGCAACAGCTTCGGTCCCGCACACAAAGGGTACAGAAAAGGGAATCTCTCATTGAAATTCAAAGATTTTAGTACTGCTTTAAATGCTTTAAAATATAACATTTTCATATAATCATGTATTCTATCTATAATCAAGTTGATCCCTGACTTCTGTTGTGTGAGCCATGAAGTTGAATATTTAACAAATAAATCACTTTTACCACTTATTTCAAGATACCAAGCCGAGATCCTACGTTGCGGCGTCCCCGGAATGCCCATCTGTTAGCTGTCTAGAGCATATCGGACTGTTAGCTGAATAGGTCCATCGGCCAATTTCTTGGGCCAATATACCTATTTTGCCAATTGGGCAGGACCCCTTTGCAACACGGAACTACTAATCCATCACGACTGGTCAATTCAATGTAACCGCACGAGGAGGCTATAACAGACTTCCTCTGTCGTGATTCTCTGATCCACCACTACGCAGACAATACCATTCTGTATACTTCTGGCCCTTCTTTGGACACTGTGTTAACTAAACTCCTTACGAGCTTCAATGCCATACAACTTTCCTTCCGTGGCCCCCAACTGCTCTTAAATACAAGGAAAATTAAATGCATGCTCTTCAACTGATCACTGCCCGCACATCCAGCATCACTACTCTGGACGGTTCTGACTTAGAATATGTGGACAACTACAAATACCTAGGTGTCTGGCTAGACTAAACTCTCCTTCCAGACTCACATTAAGCATCTCAAATCCAAAATTAAATATAGAATTGGCTTCCTATTTCGCAACAAAGCATCCTTCACTCATGCTGCCAAACATACCCTCGTAAAACTGACTATCCTACCGATCCTCGACTTGGGCGATGTAATTTACAAAATAGCCTCCAACACTCTACTCAACAAATTGAATGCAGTCTATCACAGTGCCATCCGTTTTGTCACCAAAGCACCATATACAACCCACCACTGCGACCTGTATGCTCTCATTGGTTGGCCCTCGCTTCATACTCGTCGCCAAACCCACTGGCTCCAGGTCATCGACAAGTCTTTGCTAGGGCAAGCCCCACCTGATCTCAACTCACTGGTCACCATAGCAGCACCCACCCGTAGCACGCACTCCAGCAGGTATATCTCACTGGTCACCCCCAAGCCAATTACTACTTTGGCCGCCTTTCCTTCCAGTTCTCTGCTGCCAATGACTGGAACGAACTGCAAAAATCACTGAAGCTAGAGACTCATATCTCCCTCACCAGCTGTCAGAGCAGCTCACAGATCACTTGCACCTGTACATAGTCCATCTGTAAATAGCCCATCCAACTACCTCATCCCCGTACTATATTTATTTATTTATCTTGCTCTTTTGTACCCCAGTAGCTCTACTTGCACATCTCTACTTGCCTATTTATTGCCTTACCTCCCTTATCTTACCTCATTTGCACTCACTGTATATAGACCTTTTCTACTGTATTATTGACTGTATGTTTGTTTATTTCATGTGTAACTCTGTGTTGTTGTATGTGTCGAACTGCTTTGCTTTTTCTTGGCTAGGTCATAGTTGTAAATGAGAACTTGTTCTCAACTAGCTTACCTGGTTAAATAAAGATGAAATTAAAAATTATATTAAAAAGTTGGTGAAATGTCAATTTCAACTGGCTACAACAAGTGCATGCATGCAGGTGTCTCGTGTAAAAAGGCACGAAAAAAGGCTAAGTAATACTAATAGCAGCTAATATCGAAGAGACAAAAATTATTTGCATCTCTGTAATTTATTTGAGGTACTTTAGCTAGCTAAAATAAAAAGTGGAACTTTCATAATGTGATGTATGGGCAACCACCGAGCTAGCTTAAAACAAGGCAGAAGCAGTGTCACCATGTCATGTACAGGCTACCATCTAGCTAGCTGAGACAAGGCAGAAGCAGTGTCACCATGTCATGTACAGGCTACCATCTAGCTAGCTGAGACAAGGCAGAAGCAGTGCCACCATTCATCAGCACTAATCCAAAATATTGATGAGAAAACGACTTCACCATTGTTAATTCAAAGACCTGATCTAACTAGTTGTCGTCAAAGACAGATCAGGTTGAATAACCTAAACATGGGTTTTATAGTCGGAACGGACTGCACGGTCAAGTAAGTTATCAAGCCGCTGAGCTTTTTGAATGTGACAACTTTCAAGCAATCCAAAGACAGAAAGCTAGTTAGTTAGCAAACTATTTTCATTTACTAATTTCATAACTCATCTAGCTAAGGTTGTAATTTCACGTGGATTTAGATATTAGTAATATAATATTATTAATAAATTATTACTTATAATTATATTATTATTATAATATTAGTAATATTAGCTGTAGTAAAGGATATATTGTATAGCCAGTCAGGGATATACAGGGTGAACATATGCTTAAATATTTTGCTGTGAGACCTGGCATTTTAATTTGTGAGAACCAGTGCGCCCATATTTTTGGGGGGGGGACTCTTTTCAGGAAACTAGGTGTCACTACTTCACAGGAGAACCATTTGAAAGTACTTTTTAAAAATGTTTTTAATCAAAATGTGTTTTCTGGAAAATGAAAACGTAAATGTGCCTTAATAATAGACTTGCATGCCATCTGTACATACAAATACAATAATTTAATTACGAGCCTAGTTGGTTTAGTCACAGAAAATGGGAGCAACCATCCCGCTAGCCATGATTGGCTAGATGTTCTTTACCATTCAGCCATCAGATTTGCCACCAATGCTCCTCATAGGGCCACATCACTACAATTTATACTCCTCTGTAAACTGGTCATCTCTGTATACCCGTCGCAGGACCCACTGGTTGATGCTTATTTTTAAAACACTTTTAGGCCTCACTCCCCCCTATCTGAAATATCTACTGCAGCCCTCATCCTCCACATACAACACCCTTTCTGCCAGTCACATTCTGTTAAAGGTCCCCAAAGCACACACATCCCTGGTTTGCGCGTCTTTTCAATTCACTGCAGCTAGCGACTGGAACAAGCTGCAACAAACACTCAAACTGGACAGTTTTACCTCCATCTCTTCATTCAAAGACTCAATCATGGACACTCTTACAGGCTGACCACACCGCTTGCGTCGCACCCGCGAGCGTTTCAACGCGTCAACGAGCGTCTGCGTTGCCAAGGGCTAAAATAGAAGTCCTTCCTATGTCTGACGCAGATTGCGCTGCAAGTCCTGCCTCTCCCATTTCCTCATTGGTTTATAGAAGCAGGTACCCAAGTGTGATCTCCTCATTGGTTATACCCACATGGGTGATTGAATGACGAACTGCCGGTCGTCGTGGTAATACTATGAATGTTTAGATGCCAATCACCATATAGGTTCAAAGATGAAAAAGCCTGGAAGGAGGAGAGATGACAAGAAACGATTCGGTTGACCGTTTTATGTGTGGATTAATTGTCGGAGTAGAGGACCTTGTGCATTTCAGGTAAAACAACAACCTAATGTTTATATCCCAGAACAAAAACAAAATAAATGTTTAATGCTTGTTGACCTGTCCCCAAATTAATGTAATTGGTTCCGAGTTTGTTTTGATATTTTAACCCGTGTGTCGTGATTGCGTTTGGTGTAGGGGTCAAAATAAATGTATGCACGATGGCGCATGCGCACAGCCGGTTTGGCTTCCGTGTTACTGACAGTTGAGGATGCTTTGCGTGATGTATTGTTGTCTCTTCCTTCTTGCGCTTTGTGCTGTCGTCTGCCCAATAATGTTTTGTACCATGTTTTGTGCTGCTACCATGCCTTGTTGTCATGTGTTGCAAATTAAGAATTTGTTCTTAATTGACATGCCTAGTTAAATAAATAAAGGTTAAATAAAATTAAAATAAATAAATTGGCTGAGATAATGAGTGGGCTGGACATGCCGAGAGATGAGTTCGGAATTGGTCTGCCATATAGCACGCTTCTGTCTATTTGAGCTGGTCCTGTGTAACGCGGCTTTTTTTTATTTTAAGTCTCACGTAGTAGAACTGCATAAGTGTTGCTCTCCACTCTCTGGAGGACAGAGTTTTGAAATCAGTGGAATTCGAGTATGAAAGCTAAGGAGATGGAGAAAACCCCTGTATCCCGATTACATCTTCAAACTAAGGGCAACCATGGCATCCGTGACAGGGAGAGGCGTCCATCCATGATGTGTACAGGTAAGATAGTCTAGCTTGCTACATTTTCAGATATTACATATCTCTAATTTTGAAAGAAAGTCATTTTCATTTCAAGTTAATGTGTACTGTTAACTAGCTAGCTAACATTAACTGGCTGGCACTCTAGCTAACGTTACGTGTATTATTCGTATCTCAGAGCCATTTGCTACATGCAGATTCATGCAGGGTAGTAACGTCATGAGTTGGGATTATGGTTCATTGTTTAACTAGCTAGCTAGCTAGCTACACGTCTTAGTAAAAGACTCCACTCTGCAAGTAACCATTTCAATAGAATGTCACTGCGACAACTGCTGATAGACGTTGCTGGTAAGTTCGCTCTGGCCACTAACAAAGATAACTACCCACACTGAAAGGAGGGAAAAAGGGCTACCTAAGTATGATTCCCAATCATAGACAACGAATGACAGCTGTCCCTGATTGAGAACCATACCCGGCCAAAACATAGAAATAAAGAAACATAGAAAACAAAACATAGAATGCCCACCTCACATCACACCTTGACCTAACCAAATAGAGAAATAAAACGGCTCTCTAAGGTCAGGGCGTGACAACAGCCTAAGAAAATTAAAAACAATGACAAATGGTTTGATGAAGAATGCAAAAATCTAAGAAAGAAATTGAGAAACCTATCCAAACAAAATACAGAAATATACTACGGAAAAAAAGAAGGAACAGCATGAGAGAAATCAGCTCAATGGAATTGAGATTCCATAGAATCGAACCACTTCTGGGAAAATTGGAACATTTAAACAAACAACAACAAGAAGAGCCGTCTATCCAAAACGGAGATGTATAAATAAACCCCTTCTACAATGTTTTTGGCTCTATAACAAAGAACAAACAGCAAAAACATAAACATTTGAAATTACAAATCTTAGGACAAGCTATTAAATACTACCAAGTACAGAAAATCAAAAGAAATCAGCCAAGACCTCAGGAAAAATGTTTTAGACCTCGACAAGTCTGGTTCATCCTTTAAGCAATTTCCAAATGCCTGAAGGTACCACGTTCATCTGTACAAACAATAGTACGCAAGTATAAACACCATGGGACCACGCAGGCGTCATCCCGCTCAGGAAGAAGACGCGTTCTGTCTCCTAGAGATGAACGTACTTTGGTGCTAAAAGTGCAAATCAATCCCAGAACAACAGCAAAGGACCTTGTGAAGATGCTGGAGGAAACAGGTACAAAAGTATCTATATCGACATAACCTGAAAGGCCGCTCAGCAAGGAAGAAGCCACTGCTCCAAAACCGCCAGTAGTAGTTGCATGGTAGTAGTAACAGTAGTGACAGTAGTATAGTAGTAACAGAAGGAGTAGAGGAATTACAGTCAGAGTATAGTAGTAATATTGTAATAGTCATAGTATTATAGTAGTAGTAGATTAGTAGGAGAAGTAGGAGTAGTAGTAGTCGTAGTTATAGTAGTTTAGTAGTAGTATTTCAGTAGTAGTATAGTAGTTGCAGTTATACCTGCACTCATGGCTACACTTGGTGTCACGTCTGCTCCCGCTCTTCCCCCCTCTGGCGCTTGAGGACGCCAGGCTGCCCTGCATCACTCACTCCTGCCATCCATTACGCACACCTGCCTACCCTCGTCACGCGCATCAGCGATATTGGACTCACACATCATCTGTTTATTTCGTCCCCTATATTTGTCAGTTCCCTGCTCTGTTCACCTGGACTCACTCATCATCTGTTTATTTCCTCCCCTATATGCGTCAGTTCCCTGCTCTGATCACCTGGACTCACTCATCACCTGTTTATTACCTCCCCTATATGTATCAGTTCGCTGCTCTGTTCACCTGGACTCACTCATCATCTGTTTATTTCCTCCCCTATATGTGTCAGTTCCCTGCTCTGATCACCTGGACTCACTCATCATCTGTTTATTTCCTCCCCTATATTTGTCAGTTCCCTGCTCTGTTCACATTGGACTCACTCATCATCTGTTTATTACCTCCCCTATATGTGTCAGTTCCTCATCACCTGTTTATTACCTCCGCTATATGTGTCAATTCCCTGCTCTGATCACCTGGACTCACTCATCACCTGTTTATTACCTCCCCTATATGTGTCAGTTCCCTGCTCTGATCACCTGGACTCACTCATCACCTGTTTATTACCTCCCCTATATGTGTCAGTTCCCTGCTCTGATCACCTGGACTCACTCATCACCTGTTTATTACCTCCCCTATATGTGTCAATTCCCTGCTCTGATCACCTGGACTCACTCATCACCTGTTTACTACCTCCCCTATATGTGTCAGTTCCCTGCTCTGATCACCTGGACTCACTCATCACCTGTTTATTACCTCCCCTATATGTGTCAGTTCCCTGCTCTGATCACCTGGACTCACTCAGCACCTGTGTATTACCTCCCCTATATGTGTCAGTTCCCTGCTCTGATCACCTGGACTCACTCATCACCTGTTTATTACCTCCCCTATATGCGTCAGTTCCCTGCTCTGATCACCTGGACTCACTCATCACCTGTTTATTACCTCCCCTATATGTGTCAGTTCCCTGCTCTGATCACCTGGACTCACTCATCACCTGTTTATTACCTCCCCTATATGTGTCAGTTCCCCTGCTCTGATCCCCGCTGCTGCATGAATTGTTTGTTTGTCTGTGTTATCTGTTTGCTGACGCTGTTCCTGTCTCGTTCCATGTCCGTTCTATATTAAATGTATGACTCCCCGTACCTGCTTCGTCTCTCCAGCGTCAAGCCATGTGACACTTGGCATACGGACTACAGTAACATTATAGCAGTATAGTATTAATAGTAGTAGTAGCATTAGTAGTAGTGGTAGTGATGGTAGTATTAGTATAGTAGTAGTAGAAGTATAGTAGTATGGTAGCTGTATCTTTACTTACGGCTACTCACAAAATATTTGTTAAATTTTAACAGTATAGTTTTAGTAGTACTGTAGTATAGTAACTGTAGTATAGTAACAGTATAGTATTAGTGGTACTGTAGATTTAGTTTTGTAGCAGTAAAGTTTTAGTAGTACTGAGTATAGTAACAGTATAGTTTTAGTAGTACTGTAGATTTAGTTTCGTAACAGTATAGTTTTAGTAGTACTGTAGTATAGTAACAGTATAGTTTTAGTAGTACTGTAGTATAGTAACAGTATAGTTTTAGTAGTACTGTAGTATAGTAACGGTATAGTTTTAGTGGTGATGTAGTAAAGTAACAGTATAGTTTTAGTAGTACTGTAGTATAGTCACAGTATAGTTTTAGTAGTACTGTCGTATAGTAACATTATAGTTTTAGTAGTACTGTAGATGTAGTATGATAACAATACAGTGTTGGCAGTACCGTAGCTGTAGTATAGTAACAGTATAGTTTTAGTATTGATGTATATTTAGTATAGTAACAGTATAGTTTTAGTAGTACTGTAGTATAGCAACAGTATAGTTGTAGTAGTACTGTAGTATAGTAACAGCATAGTTTTAGTAGTAATGTAGTATAGTAACAGTATAGTTTTAGTAGTACTGTAGTAGAGTAACAGTATAGTATTAGTAGTACTGTGGATGTAGTATAGTAACATCATATTTTTAGTGGTACTGTAGTATAGTAACAGTATAGTTTTAGTATTGATGTATATTTAGTATAGTAACAGTATAGTTTTAGTAGTACTGCAGTATAGTAACAGTATGGTTTTAGTAGTACTGTAGTATAGCAACAGTATAGTTGTAGTAGTACTGTAGTATAGTAACAGCATAGTTTTAGTAGTACTGTAGTATAGTAACAGTATAGTTTTAGTAGTACTGTAGTAGAGTAACAGTACAGTATTAGTAGTACTGTGGATGTAGTATAGTAACATCATATTTTTAGTGGTACTGTAGTATAGTAACAGTATAGTTTTAGTATTGATGTATATTTAGTATAGTAACAGTATAGTTTTAGTAGTACTGCAGTATAGTAACAGTATAGTTTTAGTAGTACTGTAGTATCGTAACAGTATAGTTTTAGTGGTACTGTAGTATAGTAACAGTATAGTTTTAGTAGTACTGTAGTAGAGTAACAGTATAGTTTTAGTAGTACTGTAGTAGAGTAACAGTATAGTTTTAGTAGTACTGTAGATGTAGTATGGTAGCAGTTTATTTTTAGTAGTACTGTAGTATAGTAACAGTGTAGTTTTAATAGTACTGGAGTATAGCAACATTATAGTTTAGTGGTACGGTAGTATTGTAACAGTATAGTTGCAATAGTACTGTAGTATAGTAACAGTATAGTTGTAACAGTACAGTCGATGTGGTATAGTACCAGTATTATTTTAGTAGCACTGTAGTATAGTAACAGTATAGTTTAGTAGTACTGTAGTATAGTGACAGTATAGTTTTAATAGTACTGTAGTATAGTAACAGTATAGTTTTAGTAGTACTGTAGATGTTGTATAGGAACAGCATAGTTGTAATAGTACTGTAGTATAGTAACATTATAGTTTTAGTAGTACTGTAGTATCGCAACGGTATAGTTGTAGTAGTACTGTAGTATAGTGGCAGTATAGTTTTAGTAGTACTGTAGTATAGCAACAGTATAGTTGTAGTAGTACTGTAGTATAGTAACAGCATAGTTTTAGTAGTACTGTAGTATAGTAACAGTATAGTTTTAGTAGTACTGTAGTAGAGTAACAGTACAGTATTAGTAGTACTGTGGATGTAGTATAGTAACATCATATTTTTAGTGGTACTGTAGTATAGTAACAGTATAGTTTTAGTATTGATGTATATTTAGTATAGTAACAGTATAGTTTTAGTAGTACTGCAGTATAGTAACAGTATAGTTTTAGTAGTACTGTAGTATCGTAACAGTATAGTTTTAGTGGTACTGTAGTATAGTAACAGTATAGTTTTAGTAGTACTGTAGTATAGTAACAGTATAGTTTTAGTAGTACTGTAGTAGAGTAACAGTATAGTTTTAGTAGTACTGTAGATGTAGTATGGTAGCAGTTTATTTTTAGTAGTACTGTAGTATAGTAACAGTGTAGTTTTAATAGTACTGGAGTATAGCAACATTATAGTTTAGTGGTACGGTAGTATTGTAACAGTATAGTTGCAATAGTACTGTAGTATAGTAACAGTATAGTTGTAACAGTACAGTCGATGTGGTATAGTACCAGTATTATTTTAGTAGCACTGTAGTATAGTAACAGTATAGTTTAGTAGTACTGTAGTATAGTGACAGTATAGTTTTAATAGTACTGTAGTATAGTAACAGTATAGTTTTAGTAGTACTGTAGATGTTGTATAGGAACAGCATAGTTGTAATAGTACTGTAGTATAGTAACATTATAGTTTTAGTAGTACTGTAGTATCGCAACGGTATAGTTGTAGTAGTACTGTAGTATAGTGGCAGTATAGTTTTAGTAGTACTGTAGTATAGTAACAGAATAGTTTTAGTAGTACTGTAGTATCGTAACAGTATAGTTTTAGTAGTACTGTAGTATAGTAACAGTATAGTTGTAGTAGTACTGTAGATATAGTATAGTAACAGTATATTTTTAGTGGTACTGTAGTATAGTAACAGTACAGTTTTAGTAGTACTGTAGATGTAGTATGGTAACAGTCTATTTTTAGTAGTACTGTAGTATAGTAACAGTACAGTTGTAATAGTACCGTAGTATAGTAACAGTATAGTTCAGTGGTACTGTAGTATGGTAACAGTATAGTTTTAGTAGTACCGTAGTATAGTAACAGTATAGTTTAGTGGTACTGTAGAATAGTAACAGTATAGTTTAGTGGTACTGTGGTATAGTAGCATAATGGTTTAGGCAGTACTGTAGTATAGTAACAGTATAGTTTTAGTGGTACTGTAGTATAGTAGCATAATGGTTTAAGCAGTACTGTAGTATAGTAACAGTATAGGTTAGTAGTACTGTAGTATAATAGCATAACGGTTTAAGTAGTACTGTAGTATAGTAACAGTATAGGTTAGTAGTACTGTAGTATAGCAACAGTATAGTTTTAGTAGCGCTGTAGTATAGTGGCAGTATAGTTTTAGTAGTACTGTAGTAGAGTAACAGTATAGTTTTAGTAGTACTGTAGTATCGTAACAGTATAGTTTAGTAGCACTGTAGCATAGTAACAGTATAGTTTTAGTAGTACTGTAGTATAGTAGCATAATGGTTTAAGCAGTACTGTAGTATAGTAACAGTATAGGTTAGTAGTACTGTAGTATAGTAACAGTATAGTTTTAGTAGTACTGTAATATAGTAACAGTATAGTTTTAGTAGTACTGTAGTATAGTAGCAGTATAGTTTTAATAGTACTGTAGTATAGTAACAGTATAGTTTTAGTAGTACGGTCGATGTGGTATAGTAACAGTATTATTTTAGTAGTACTGTAATATAGTAACAGTATAGTTTTAGTAGTACTGTAATATAGTAACAGTATAGTTTTAGTAGTATTGTAGTATAGCAACAGTATAGTTTTAGTAGTACTGTAGTATAGTAACAGTCTAGTTTTAATAGTACTGTAGTATAGTAACAGAATAGTTTTAGTAGTACTGTTGATGCAGTATAGTAACAGTATAGTTCTAGTAGTACTGTAGTATAGTAACAGTATAGTTTCAGTAGTACTGTAGTATCGTAACAGTATGGCTTTAGTAGTACTGTAGTATAGTAACAGTATAGTTTTAGTAGTACTGTAGTATAGTAACATTATAGTTTTAGTAGTACTGTAGATGTAGTATGCTAACAATACAGTGTTGGTAGTACCTTAGCTATAGTATAGTAACAGTATAGTTTTATTATTGATGTATATTTAGTATAGTAACAGTATAGTTTTAGCAGTGCTGTAGTATAGCAACAGTATAGTTTTAGTAGTACTGTAGTATAGTAACAGTATATTTTTAGTAGTACTGTAGTATAGTAACAGTATAGTTTTAGTAGTGCTGTAGTATAGTAACAGTATGGTTTTAGTAGTACTGTAGTAGAGTAACCGTATAGTATTAGTAGTACTGTAGATGTAGTATGGTAGCAGTTTATTTTTAGTAGTACTGTAGTATAGTAACAGTATAGTTTTAATAGTACTGTAGTATAGTAACAGTATAGTTAAGTAGTACTGGAGTATAGCAACAGTACAGTTTAGTGGTGCGGTAGTATTGTAACAGTATAGTTGTAATAGTACAGTAGTATAGTAACAGTATAGTTTTAATAGTACTGTAGTAAAGTTACAGTATAGTTTTAGTTGTACTGTCGATGTGGTATAGTAACAGTATTATTTTAGTAGTACTGTAGTATAGTAACAGTATAGTTTAGTAGTACTGTAGCATAGTAACATTATAGTTTTAATAGTACTGTAGTATAGTAACAGTATAGTTTTAGTAGCACTGTCGTATAGTAACAGTATAGTTTAAGTAGTACTGTAGTATAGTAACAGTATAGGTTTAGTAGTACTGTAGTATAGCAACAGTATGGTTCTAGTAGTACTGTAGTATAGTGGCAGTATAGTTTTAGTAGTACTGTAGTATAGTACCAGTATAGTTTTAGTAGTACTGTCGATGTGGTATAGTAACAGTATATTTTTAGTAGTACTGTAGTATAGGAACAGCATAGTTTTAGTAGTACTGTTGTATGGTAACAGTATAGTTTTACTAGTACTGTAGTATAGCAACAATATAGCTTTAGTAGTACTGTAGTATAGTAGCAGTATAGTTTTTAGCAGTACTGTAGTATAGTAACAGTATAGTTTTAGTAGTACTGTGGTATAGTAACAGTATAGTTTTAATAGTACTGTAGTATAGTAACAGTATAGTTTTAGTAGTACTGTAGTATAGTAACAGTATAGTTTTAGTAGTACTGTAGTATAGTAACAGCATAGCTTTAGTAGTACTGTAGTATGGTAACAGTATAGTTTTACTAGTACTGTAGTATAGTAACAGTATAGTTTTACCAGTACTGTAGTATAGTGACAGTATAGTTTTACTAGTACTGTAGTATAGTAACAGTATAGTTTTACTAGTACTGTAGTATAGTGACAGTATAGTTTTAGTAGTACTGTAGTATATATAGTAACAGTATAGTTTTAGTAGTACTGTAGCTGTATTTATATCTGTACTCACGGCTACACTCAGCGTCGGCACACATTTTCTTGTTGGAGAGTTTGGGCATCTGTCTTCCGGCCTGACAGACAGACACAACACACAAAAACACAACACCCCACAAACACACTCTTCGAGCGGACATCTTTCTCTCCTTTACTCTGCTTCTCTCTCTCTGCTGCTCTGCTGTCTGAATAGAGGCTAAGAAGGAGAGGAAAACACACACAGCTCTGTTCAGGCCCACAGAAGCCCCCCCCCCCCCCCCCCCCCCCCCTCCAGAGTAGCACACTCCGCCCAATGTCTAGAAAGAGGACAAGATATCTCTGTTCAGGCCCACAGAAGCCCCCCCCCCCCCTCCAGTCCCAGAGTAGCACACTCCGCCCACTGTCTAGAAAGAGGACAGTACACACACACAGAGACACACACAGAAACACACACAGAGACCCACACAGAGACACACTTTGGGATGAGAGGAGAATAGGGACAGAACTCTGCGACATGACAGTAACTCTGCAACAAGTCCAACTCAGCAACATGACAGTAACTCTGCAACAAGTCCAACTCAGCAACATGACAGTAACTCTGCAACAAGTCCAACTCAGCAACATGACAGTAACTCTGCAACAAGTCCAACTCAGCAACATGACAGTGACTCTGCAACAAGTCCAACTCAGCAACATGACAGTAACTCTGCAACAAGTCCAACTCAGCAACATGACAGTAACTCTGCAACAAGTCCAACTCAGCAACATGACAGTGACTCTGCAACATGTCCATCTCAGCAACATGACAGTGACACTGCAACATGACAATAACTCTGCAACAAGTCCAACTCTGCAATATGACAGTAACTCTGCAACAAGTCCAACTCAGCAACATGACAGTAACTCTGCAACAAGTCCAACTCAGCAACATGACAGTAACTCTGCAACAAGTCCAACTCAGCAACATGACAGTAACTCTGCAACAAGTCCAACTCAGCAACATGACAGTGACTCTGCAACAAGTCCAACTCAGCAACATGACAATAATTCTGCAACAAGTCCAACTCAGCAACATGACAGTGACTCTGCAACAAGTCCAACTCGGCAACATGACAATAATTCTGCAACAAGTCCAACTCGGCAACATGACAGTAACTCTGCAACAAGTCCAACTCAGCAACATGACAGTAACTCTGCAACAAGTCCATCTCAGCAACATGACAGTGACACTGCAACATGACAATAATTCTGCAACAAGTCCAACTCGGCAACATGACAGTAACTCTGCAACAAGTCCAACTCAGCAACATGACAGTAACTCTGCAACAAGTCCAACTCAGCAACATGACAATAATTCTGCAACAAGTCCAACTCGGCAACATGACAGTAACTCTGCAACAAGTCCAACTCAGCAACATTTTTGTCCAAACTTTTTTTTATTTGATAAAAAGTGTAAAGTATTTCCAAATCAACTCAAATGTATTTGGTCACATACACATGGTTAGCAGATGTTATTGCGAGTGTAGCGAAATGCTTGTGCTTCTAGTTCCGACCATGCAGTTATATCTAACCTAACAATTTCACAACAACTAACTTATACACACAAGTGTAAAGGAATGGATAATAATATGTAATCAACTGTCTCTCAGCTCCTCAACATGATAATCTGCCTCCTGGCCATGTTTTATGACTTATCAACTCTCTCCACGTTCGCTCAACATTCCTCCCTACTTTTTGTTGAATTATGAGACGGAAAGGACACTATAATATACACACCTCCTCGTGGCTTCTTGCTTAATTGTAGCTTTCAGGGATGTCCAGAACAGCACGCAGTCTACACTAGTAAACTTGCCATCACTAAACATGGCGGTGCCTTTTGCCACAAAACACCATATTAAGGACAAGGCGAGGCACGGGAGCGCCAGTAGTAGACATGGCGGCTAAGGGGGGTAAGCAAAAAACGCGACGAGTCAGTAGACAAGATGCCAATAACAGCGGGAATCTACTGAGCGAAACCCGGGTGCAGAGAGAGGAGAAGGCCGGAGAGGAGACCAAAACCTCCGACACACGGACTGAGTGAGTACAGTACATTTTGCCGGTAGTGATAGCTAGCTACAGTTCCAGGGGATGCTATTGGGTCAATGCTAACTTAGCTAGCTAATGTTGGCTCACTGCACTGTCAGTGACAACCAACCCATATGTTGCTAAACGTGGGTATTGCTTGTGAAACACTGCGTTACAGGACGTGTTTAAGTTAGTTGTATCAGCCAGTATCGAAGCTAATTAGCCACAGTCAGTAGTTAGCTATCTTCATCTCTGTCACTCTTCTTCAGTTTATTTATTCCGTCTGCCGCTGCTTCCATCAACACTGAATTTAGCTGTAGCCAGCCGACCCTTCTGACAAATACACTTTTTTCTTCTTCTCTGACAGACACAGCTTCTACAGTTGGTCTTGTAACTCAGAGGTCAGTGTGTATTTATTTGTACCTGGAGTTTTTCAGCTAGTCCAGTCTGAGACTCGTAGAGCGCATTAAGGATGACGTTTTCCAAGTGACGCTCCACACTGCGCATGCTCCGTGTTATGAGCTCCTCCATATTAGCTGGAGCCCACAGAGATGATCTTCAAATCAAATGAAATTGTATTAGTCACATGCACCGAATACAAGATACGAGCCCCTAACCAACAATGCAGTTTAAATATATATATATATATATATATATATATATATATATATATATATATATATATATATATATATATATATATATATATATATGATAAGAATAAGAGAGAAAAGTAACAAGTAATTAAAGAGCAGCAGTAAAATGACAATAGCGTCAATGTGCGGGGCACCGGTTAGTTGAGGTAGTATGTACATGTAGGTATAGTTATTACAGTGACTATGCATAGATAGCGGTAGCAGAGAGAACAGTCTATGACTAGGGTGGCTGGAGTATTTGGCCATTTTTAGGGCCTTCCTCTGACACCTCCTGGATGGCAGGAAGCTTAGCCCCAGTGATGTACTGGGCCATTCGCACTTCCCTCTGTAGTGCCCTTGCGGTCAGAGGCCGAGCAGTTGCCATACCAGGCAGTGATGCAACCAGTCAGAATGCTTTCAATGGTGCATCTGTAGAAACTGTTGAGGATCTGAGGACCCATGCCAAATCTTTTCAGTCTGCTGAGAGGGAATAGGTTTTGTCGTGCCCTCTTCACGACTGTCTTGGTGTGCTTGGACCATGTTATTTGTATTTTTTTAGGGGTGGATCATTGTAATTGTCTGCATCGTTTCCAATCCCCCATATCTTTTTTTTGGTAAATATATATATATATATACATACACACCCATGCATATTTGTATTTTTTTTCACCTTTATTTAACCAGGTAGGCCAGTTGAGAACACCTTTATTTAACCAGGTAGGCCAGTTGAGAACACCTTTATTTAACCAGGTAGGCCAGTTGAGAACACCTTTATTTAACCAGGTAGGCCAGTTGAGAACACCTTTATTTAACCAGGTAGGCCAGTTGAGAACACCTTTATTTAACCAGGTAGGCCAGTTGAGAACACCTTTATTTAACCAGGTAGGCCAGTTGAGAACACCTTTATTTAACCAGGTAGACCAGTTGAGAACACCTTTATTTAACCAGGTAGGCCAGTTGAGAACACCTTTATTTAACCAGGTAGGCCAGTTGAGAACAAGTTCTCATTTACAACTGCGTCCTGGCCAAGATAAAGCAAAGCAGTGTGACACAAACAACAACACAGAGTTACACATGGGACAAACAAACGTACAGTCAATAACACAATAGAAAAGTCTATATACAGTGTGTGCAAATGAAATAAGATTAGGGAGGTAAGGCAATAAATAGGCCGTAGTGGCGAAGTAATTACAATTTAGCAAGTAAACACTGGAGTGATAGATGTGCAGAAGATGAATGTGAAAGTAGAGATACTGGGGTGCAAAGAAGCTAAAACATGTAAATAAAATGAATGACAATATGGGCATGAGGTAGTTGGGTGGGCTATTTACAGATGCGCTATGTACAGGTGCAGTAATCTGGAAGCTGCTCATATAGCTGATGTTGATGTTTATTTTTATTTTTACAGGGACAGTGCACATTAATCAACGTTTCAGTAAAAGTGCCGGTTTTAGCCAGCCGGCTAATTTTCAACCGCAGTCCCTGGGCAGGTTATTAAAAACAATTACAATATAGACAATAGCAGCATAGAACAAGCAAGACATAGCAACATAGGACAAGCAAGACATAGCATACAGACAGAGCAACATAGGACAAGCAAGACGTAGCATACAGACAGAGCAACATAGGACAAGCAAGACGTAGCATACAGACAGAGCAACATAAAACAAAAAGCAGCAAGACAAAATTCATAAAAGCAACAAAGTGTTTCCACACCTCACAAGCTACAGACAACAGACAACATGGAAAGCGGCAACACACAGCTAGGGACCATGTTCACAAATCTGATTGACCTTTAGCCATGTCTTCAAGCATTTTGTGAAAGTGTGATATGTGGTGCAGTTATGTGTGTCTGATGGCAGTGTATTCCAGACATGGGAAGCTCTCACAGAGAATGCAGATTTACTAAAGGTGCTTTTCCTTAGGGGAACTATACAGTCACCTCTCATGACAGACCTTGTGGATCTGCTGCCATATGTCTGGGTTTTCTGTTTAACAAAAATATTGAGTGGAGGGGGAGCCAGGCCATTAAGGATCTTGAATACAAGACATGCGTCGGTGTATTGCACAAGATTTTCCCAACTCAAGAGCTCATGCTTTCTAAGGATGTGACAATGATGATGGCTATTGGGCTTCCTATCAAGCACTTTGAGAGCCTGTTTGTAGACAGACTGAATAGGTTTTAATGTTGTACAGCAAGCTTGGGCCCAACTAGTCAAGCAGTATGTTAAGTCGGGGAGTATCATAGATTTGAAGTACAGTTTTGCTACCTCTGTAGTCAAACAATTTCGTATAAATCGGAAATTAGCTAGGTTGAATTTCGTTATTTGAATTACCTTTTTCACATGCTTTTTAAAAGAGAGGTTGGAATCAAGTATGATGCCAAGGTACTTAAAATCGGATACCACCTGGAGCTTCTCCCCTGACACACAGACATCTGGCTGAGTAGCATCTGTTGCCCTCTTTGTGAAGAACATGCAAACAGTTTTTTTTGCTTAAAGTTAGTGAGGGAGATATGAGTCTCCAGCTTCAGTGATTTTTGCAATTCGTTCCAGTCATTGGCAGCAGAGAACTGGAAGGAAAGGCGGCCAAAGGGGGAATTGTCTTTGGGGGTGACCAGTGACATATACCTGCTGGAGCGCGTGCTACGGGTGGGTGCTGCTATGGAGACCAGTGAGCTGAGATAAGGCAGGGCTTTACCAAGCATGAACTTATACATGACCTGGAGCCAGTGGGTTTGGTGACGAGTATGAAGTGAGGGCCAGCCAACGAGAGCATACTGGTCGCAGTGGTGGGTAGTAATATTGGGCTTTGGTGACAAAACGGATGGCACTGTGATAGACTACATCCAATGTGCTGAGTAGAGTGTTGGAGGCTATTTTGTAAATTACATCGCCATAGTCAAGGATCGGTAGGATAGTCAGTTTTACGAGGGTATGTTTGGCAGCATGAGTGAAGGATGCTTTGTTGCGAAATAGGAAGCCGATTCTAGATTTAATTTTGGATTGCAGATGTTTAATGTGAGTCTGGAAGGAGAGTTTACAGTCTAAACAGACACCTAGGTATTTGTAGTCTACTTCCGGCGCCGACAGAGATGGCCGCCTCGCTTCGCGTTCCTAGGAAACTATGCAGTTTTTTATTTTTTTACGTGTTATTTCTTACATTAGTACCCCAGGTCATCTTAGGTTTCATTACATACAGTCGAGAAGAACTACTGAATATAAGATCAGCGTCAACTCACCATCAGTACGACCAAGAATATGTTTTTCGCGACGCGGATCCTGTGTTCTGCCTTACAAACAGGACAACGGAGCGGATCCCATGCTGCGACCCAAAAAAACGACTCCGAAAAAGAGGGAAACGAGGCGGTCTTCTGGTCAGACTCCGAAAACGGGCACACCGTGCACCTTTCCCTAGCATTCTTCTTGCCAATGTCCAGTCTCTTGACAACAAGGTTGATGAAATCCGAGCAAGGGTAGCATTCCAGAGGGACATCAGAGACTGTAACGTTCTTTGCTTCACGGAAACGTGGCTCACTGGAGAGACGCTATCCGAGGCGGTGCAGCCAACGGGTTTCTCCACGCATCGCGCAGACAGAAACAAACATCTTTCTGGTAAGAAGAGGGGCGGGGGCGTATGCCTTATGGCTAACGTGACATGGTGTGATGAAAGAAACATATAATAAATTAACAGGCACCACATCGATTAAATGCAACGCAGGACAAGCTAGATAATCTAGTAATATCATCAACCATGTGTAGTTAACTAGTGATTATGTTAAGATTGATTGTTTTTTATAAGATACGTTTAACGCTAGCTAGCACCTTACCTTGGCCCCTTGCTGCACTCGCATAACAAGTAGTCAGCCTGCCACGCAGTCTCCTCGTGGAGTGCAATGTAATCGGCCATGATCGGTATCCAAAAATGGTGATTACCGATTGTTATAACTTTAAATCGGCCCTAATTAATCAGCCATTCCGATTAATTGGTCGACCTCTAGTATGTACGCACAGTCACTGTGGGGACAACGTCATTGATGCACTTATTGATGAAGCCAATGACTGATGTGGTGGACTCCTCAATGCCATCGGAGGAATCCCGGAACATGTTGCAGTCTGTGCTAGCAAAACAGTCCTGTAGCTTAGCATCTGCTTTTAGTCACTGGTGCTTTAATTTTAGCTTGTAAGCCGGAATCAGGAAGATATAATAATGGTAAGATTTGCCTAATTTAGGGCGAGGGAGAGCTTTGTATGCGTGTGTGTGGAGTAAAGGTGGTCCAGAGTTATTTTCCCTCTGGTTGCACATTCCCCTGCATTAAAGACCCTGGCTACTAGGAGTGCCACCTCTGGGTGAGGGTTGTCTTGTTTGCTTATGGCAGAATACAACTCATTCAATGCTGTCTTAGTGCCAGCCTCTAACTGTGGTGGTATATAAACAGCTACGGGGAATACAGATGAAAACTCTCTCGGTCTACAGTGTGGTCTACAGCTTATCATGAGACACTCTACCTCTGGCGAGCAATCGCTTGAGACTTCTTTAGATATCGTGCACCAGTTGTTATTCACAAAAATACATAGACCGCCGCCTCTTATCTTACCAGACGCCGCTGTTCTATCCTGCCGGTACATCGTTTAACCGGCCAGCTGTATGTTGATATTGTCGTCATTCAGCCACGACTCCGTGAAGCATAAGATGTTAGTTTTTTTAATGTCCCATTGGTAGTTTAATCTTCTGCTTAACGCGTCAATTTTATTTTCCAAAGATTGCACGTTTGCTAGCAGAATGGAGGGAACTGGGGGTTTATTCGATCGCCTACGAATTCTCAGAAGGCAGCCCTCCCTTCGGCACCTCTTTCTCCGCCTCCTCTTTACGCAGACTTCACGCAGTTCACAGGGATCGGGGCCTGTTCACGAGGAAGCAGGATATCCTTCGCGCCGGGCTCGTCAGAGTCGTGAAAGGAAAAAAGGATTCTGCTAGTCCGTGGTGAGTAATCGCAGTCTTGATGTCTGGAAGTTCGTTTCGGTCATAGGAGACGGTAGCGGCAACATTACATACAGAAATAAGTTACAAACAACGCAAACAAAAATACACATTTGGCCGTGGGCACCTAAAACGTCTGCCTTCTTCTCCGGCTCCATCTTCTCCCGGTACGGCACGTCTGTCTGTCTGTGTGTGTGTCTGTCTGTCTGTGTGTCGATACCTTTGCTAAGTCGCTGCTCTTTGGCTCTGGTGGAGGGTAGTAGGACTCACACTCTCTCTTTCTCTCTCTCTCTCTGTCTGTGCGTGTGTGTAGGTGTGTCAGTAGAGGAGGCCAGGTGTGGGCTCCTGAAGGTTCCACTGCATTTAAATGTCTCCTGTCAGCCCGGTTCTGTGCAGCGTTGCTTAGCAACATCTCCGACTGTGACGAGACCTACAACTACTGGGAGCCGGTGAGTAATAATAATACAATAATTATTTGGGTGGTATTTATTTGTCCTGTTACTCACACATGTATAATGGAAATGTGTATTTTTGCCCAACTCCACATGAGACATTGTAGGCTGTCATTGTAAATAAGAATTTGTTCTTAACTCACTTTCCTAGTTAAAGGTTAAATATTTATATATTTTTAAAGTCAGCCGCAAGGATTGGGGTCATGGCCACCCTTGGAGCAATTAGGATTAAGTGCCTTGCTCAAGGGTACAGTGGCAGATGTATTTATTTATTTCATCTTGTTGGTTCCGGTATTCGAACCAGCAACCTTTCGGTTACTGGCCCAACCCTCTAACCTCAAAGCTACGTGATGTCGCTGACATCAGTGTGCGACCAACGCATGTTTTAAGTAGGCTTCGGCGGTATCTAGATTGTCATACCTTCATACCAAATTTGTGCCGTACTGGGATATTTTGGAATACCGGCACTGAACACAAGGGGCGCTGCTTTCAAACCTTTCTCTGTAGTCCAAAGGTTAGCCATGCTAACAAGTACATGTACAATCCCATAGAGAATGCTAACTTAATGCTAACAATCACATTGCAAACATTTTATACGGTCTTTGACCTAAACTATACAAATATATATAGTATAAATATAAATAAGTAATTCAAAAATGCTACACAGTTTGCTGCATGCAAAAAAACAATATTAGACATCATGGCTCTTGATCCTGGAGGGAATTCTCTGCTATTACTAAGTGAACGCTTGATTTTTGGAAGAAGCTTACCACTTAGCCATATAGCTCACTAGCTACTAAATTAAGTAATGCAGTGCATTCTTGTAGCTAGTCTTGGCAGGAACTAATGGGGATCCATAATAAATATGAATACAAATAGAAACCTTCGCCCCAGTCTGAGGTTCTGAGTGCACCGGAGCAGGTTTTCATCAAGCATCTCTGCACTATGTTCCGTTCATCGTTCCCTCGATCCTGACTAGTCTCCCAGTCACTGCCGCTGAAAAACAGCATAATGGTGGCACCACCATGCTTCACCATAAGGATGATGCCAGGTTTCCTCCAGACATGATGCTTGGCATTCAGGTCAAAAAGTTCAATCTTGGTTTCATTAGACCAGAGAATCTTGGCAATCTTGGCAAACTCCAAGCAGGCTGTTGTGCCTTTTACTGAGGAGTGGCTTCCTTCTGGCCACTCTACCATAAAGACCTGATTGGTGGAGTTCTGTAGAGATGGTTGTCCTTCTGGAAGGTTCTCCCATCTCCACAGAGGAACACTGGAGATGTCAGAGTGACCATTGGGTTCTTGGTCACCTCCCTGACCAAGGACCGATTGCTCAGTTTGGTCGGGCGGCCAGCTCAAGGAAGAGCCTTTGTGGTTCTAAACTTCTTCCGTGTGCTTTTCCAAATCATGTCCAATCAATTGAATTGACCACAGGTGGACTCCAATCAAGTTGTAGAAACATCTCAAGGATGTTCAATGGAAACTGGATGCACCTGAGCTGAATTTCGAGTCTCATTGCATACGGTCTGAATACTTATGTAAATAAAGTATTTCTGTTTTTTATTTTTAATACATTTGCTAAAATTTCTCAACCTGTTTTTGCTTTGTTATTATGGGGTATTGTGCGTGGATTGTTGAGGGGGAAAAAAATATTTATTCAATTTTAGAATAAGGCTGTAACGTAATAAAAGTCAAGGGGTCTTAATGCTTCCCGAATGCACTGTAACTTAAAAGCATGTGTGACATGTATTGGGGTGCACAATCGTGTATTGACTTAAAAACCAATAGAAGTATCTTAAAATGTATTTTTAAACCCACAGACATTCAGTGCAGAGACCTTAAAACCGGTGTAATGTGTTCTCTGTCTGGTCTTGGTCAGTACCTGTGCTGCATTCTGTATGTTTTGCATTTAACCAATGGTTTTCTTGGGTAGACCAGAGAGAAGAGCATTATAGTAGTCAAGCCTGCTTGTAATAAAAGCATGGATCAGTCTGAGAGAGAAAAGCTGAAAAATTTTCCAATGTTCCTCAGATAGTGAAAAGCTGTTGTGGTCACATTCCTGATGTGTGATTCTAAACTGTGTTCAGAATCTAAAATAACACCTCTTATCTTTATTTCCCATGAATTATAATGTGTTAGATTCTCTCTGTGCTTTGACTCCAACAATAAGTACCTCGGTCTTGTCTTGATTTAGCTGGAGGAAGTTTTGAGCCATCCAAGTATTTAAAATCACCCATACAGTCTAATAATTTATCCGTGGAGCTAAAATACTCTGGTGGCAGGAAAAAAAAATCACGGTGCTTTCTGATAACGCTGCCAAGGGGTAACATACGCTGTATTTAGCCCCTTTAGTTGTGATATAAACCTTATGAAAACAGTTAGGCCGATGGGCTAGACCACGTGTGTGATTTATGATTTTAAAAGTTTGCACAAAAAAAAAGGCGTGCTGTTTCTTGCCTGAGACTGGGTATCATTCACAAGTGATAATACATCATTCACAGGTCATAATGTTGTCACCCATCAGACTATTCTCAATTTCATCTTGTCTGTACATATACCAAAATAATATATGTGTGAAACTAGTTCTGATTTAGAAAGGGCCATTATAATTCACCTGTTGGGCAAGGGAAAGAAATGCATGTCATCTGTATGCACTTGGATTTTACGTAATTATGACATACATTGAAGGTTGTGCAATGTAACAAGAATATTTAGACTTAGGGATGCCACCCGTTAGATAAAATACCGAACGGTTCCGTATTTCACTGAAATAATAAACGTTTTGTTTTCGAAATGATAGTTTCCGGATTCGATCATATTAATGACCAAAGGCTGGTATTTCTGTGTGTTATTATGTTGTAATTAAGTCTATTTGATAGAGCAGTCTGACTGAGCAGCAGCAGGCCCGTAATCATTCATTCAAACAGCACTTTCGTGCGTTTTGCCAGCAGCTCTTCGCAAGCACAGCGCTGTTCATGACTTCAAGCCTATCAGCCTAATGGCTGGTGTAACCAATGTGAAATGGCTAGCTAGTTAGCTGGGTGTGCGCTAATACTGTTTCAAACGTCACTCGCTTTTAGATTTGGAGTAGTTATTCCCCTTGCACTGCAAGGGCCGCGGCTTTTGTGGAGCGATGTGTAACGATGCTTCGAGTGTGGCTGTTGTCGATGTGTTCCTGGTTCGAGCCCAGGTAGGGGCGAGGAGAGGGACGGAAGCTATACTGTTACACTGCCAATACTAAAGTGCCTATAAGAACATCCAATAGTCAAAGGTATATGAAATACAAATTGTATAGAGAGAAATAGTCCTATAAATACTATATTAACTACAACCTAAAACCTCTTACCTTGGAATATTGAAGACTCATGTTAAAAGGAACCACCAACTTTCATATGTTCTCATGTTCTGAGCAAGGAACTGAAACGTTAGCTTTTGTTACATGGCACATGTTACTTTCTTCTCCAACACTTTGTTTTTGCATTATTTAAACCAAATTGAACATGTTTCATTATTTATTTGAGGTTAAATTGATTTTATTGATTTTATTGATGTTTTATATTAAGTTAAAATAAGTGTTAATTCAGTATTGTTGTTATTGTCATTATTATTATTTTTTATCGGCTGATTTAAATCGGTATCGGCTTTTTTGATCCTCCAATAATCGGTATCGGCGTTGAAAAATCATAATCGGTCGACCTCTAGTATCAAGCCTGCAAGTTTCTGACCTATGAAGACAGCACAGCGACACCACTTTTCCGATGCCAGTGAGGATGCTCCTGCACAGTTGACGAAAGAATAAGGAAAGAAACAGTTCCTTCCTGCTGGGGAAAATCCAGGAGCAACGCTGAAACAGATCACTTTCCACCATGATATCTTTGTCTGGTTTAGATCTTCAAATCAAATAATCAAATGTATTTATAATACTGATATCAGCTGATATCTCAAAGTGCTGTACAGAAACCCAGCCTAAAACCCCAAACAGCAAGCAATGCAGGTGTAGAATCACGGTGGCTAGGAAAAACTCCCTAGAAAGGCCAGAACCTAGGAAGTAACCTAGAGAGGAACCAGGCAATGAGCTGTGGCCAGTCCTCTTCAAAGTCCTCTTCAATTTGTCCTATTGTCAGATCGCATGATGCTCACCTAACCTCTTCTGCAGATGAAGCAACGCAGAGGATTGATACAAGAATCAGTGTCTAGAGAGTGAGCAACTTCATTGGGAACTGCTCTGATTGTCAGGCATGTAAAGACCACACCGTATCTTTTCACCAGACTACTTTTCACCAGACTACGTTCTCTCTTGACCTCGAAGGGTCCGAAGTCCATTCCGACGTTCGTGAAGGATTGTCTGCTATTTTCTGCTCTGCAGCTTTAGCATAAAGTCTTCTGCATACAGTACATTCTGAGAGGATTTGTCTTACTGCAGTTAGCTTGTGGAATCCCAAACCTATGCAGTAGCTTCACAAGCATGTGGTTCCGTCCCCAGGTTCCAACTTCTCTGTGGATGTGCTGAAGAATAATACTGGCAACTCAAAGGTCCTTAGACATAATAGCTGTGTGCTTAGCCTCCTCTGTCGTAGCAGATTTATTCAGCCGTCCACCTACTCTCAGTATTCCATCTTGCAGAATTGGACCCAACCTGTAGATGTGACTATTTCTCTTCACGTGTTTATTTTTTTGATAAACTGAGAAGCTTTTGAATTATATTTTTTTAGTTCTCTGCTTTTTACATAGACTACTGCGGTTGCATCTTTTTAGAAGACTGTGCCACTACAGGCATTTCAGAGACTGTGATCTAACACAAGGAATCAAACGTAGAGGGAACCACCTACATTTGTCCAGTAGAAAACCTTGTTCTCTCTCCCTCACTAATTTGATCATGTAATTTCCTGTCCTTTAGATGCACTTCTTGTTGTATGGCTATGGGATGCAGACGTGGGAGTATTCCCCGCTTAACGCCATCCGTTCCTACGGTTACCTGTGGCTGCACGCCCTCCCCGCCTCACTACACTCTCACATCCTACAGACCAACAAGGTAACACAGACACACACACACACAGTATTGTATAACTAACCTTGTGTGGGGAACACAATTCATTTGCATTCCCCTAACCCTGACCGAAAACCTAACCCTAGCTCCTAACCCTATACCTAACTATAGCTCCTAACCCTATACCTAACTCTAGCTCCTAAAACAAACCCTAGCATCTAAAACTAACCCTAGCTTCTAAAACTAATCCTAGCCCCTAACCCTAGCTCCTAAAGCTAACCCAATACCTAACCCTAGCTCCTAACCCTATACCTAACCCTAGCTCCTAAAACTAAGCCTAGCTCCTAAAACTAATCCTAGCCCCTAACCCTAGCTCCTAAAGCTAACCCTATACCTAATCCTAGCCCCTAACCCTAGTTCCTAAAACTAATCTATAATCTATACTTAATTCTGACCCTAACCCTAGCTCCTAAAAGTAACCCTAGCTCCTAACCCTAGGCTCCTAGCTCCTAAAACTAGCTCCTAACCCTGTACCTAATTCTAACCTTAACCCTAAGCCCTCTACATATAGCATTTGATCTCGTAGGGACTAACAAAATGTCCCCAGTTAGACAAATGTTTGTTTGTTTACTATTCTTGTGGGGACTTCCGGTTTTCAAGTATAGTTAAACACATCCACACACACACACACACACACACACGCCCTACAGACCAACAAGGTAGCAACACACACTCACAGTTGTGGTTGTGTGATGTTTATGTGGTTGTGATGTTTATGTGGTTGTGATGTTTATGTGGCTGTGATGTTTATGTGGCTGTGAGGTTGAGGTTGTGATGTTTATGTGGTTGTGATGTTTATGTGGTTGTGAGGTTGAGATGTTTATGTGGTTATGAGGTTGTGATGTTTATGTGGCTGTGAGGTTGAGATTGTGATGTTTATGTGATTGTGAGGTTGAGATGTTTATGTGGTTGTGAGGTTGTGATGTTTTGTTTTAGGTGCTGGTGTTCTACTTTGTGCGCTGTGTCCTGGCCTTCTCCTGCTGCATCTGTGAACTCTACTTCTACAAGTCAGTATCTGTCCCTCCTCGTGTGTGTGTCAGTCTCTTATTTTATCTTTATCTTTAGTGTAAGGTAGGTGTGTGTGTGTTGCAGGGCGGTGTGTAAGAAGTTTGGGCTGCATGTGGGTCGTCTGATGCTGGCCTTCCTCCTCCTGAGCTCTGGAATGTTCTGCTCCTCAGCAGGTGGGTGCTACTCCTATATCTCCCTCCCTCCCCTCCATCTCTCTTCCTCCCTCCTTCCCTTCATCTCTCTTCCTCCCCTCTTCCTCCCTCCTTCCCTTTCTCCATCTCTCACTCATCTTCCCTCCATCTCTCTCCCTCTCCTCTGTCTCTCCCTCTCTGCCTGTATCTCTGTCTGTGACAAATACAATTTGATTTGATTTGATTGGCTTGGGCTAGTGTAAGAGTGGGGGAAAGGGCCTGTTTGCCTGCTCACGGCCTGGGTGTATGTGTGACTTTCATGTTAAGGCCCTCTTTGTGAAAGTGGGGGGCATGGGGTGGGCAGGAGGGGCATAGGTCTGATCTGAGGGGGCCTAAATGGGGTGTGGGCATGGTCGACTTGGGGGGGGGATGTTGATTGGTTGGGGTGTGAATGTGGCTGGTGCTGTGGTCGGAATGTAGTTCCTCTCGGCGTGGGTCCGGGGGGGTCCCGCAGGTCTGGGAGAGTGTCTCGCTGGTCTGGGCGGGGTGTCTATTGATCTGTTGCTCCTGTGTGAGGTGACGGGGCTGTGGTTGAGGGCGATATCCTTCAGGGTCCGGGCGTTGGTGGGCACTGCTGCCTTGTATAGGTGGACCTGGTCGTCAAGTCCAGGGTGGGTGGTGGGCACTGCTGCCTTGTATAGGTGGACCTGGTCGTCAAGTCCAGGGTGGGTGGTGGGCCAGGTAAGACATTTGGTTTTGAGGCACCGTCACAGAAAAATACTTGCGTTTACCCGCTGTATGGTAGCAGGGTGGAGATGAAGACAGCTTGTCTGTTGAAACGTTGGACATAAATAATTTTGCATCCCAGAGTGTGTGGCTCTCCTTTATTGTTCAAGTGTTCTACTCCACTAGCCAGCACCTCGCCTAAATAGGTGTGTGTTTCTTTCACCTCTAGCAGGGTGGAGAGATCACCACTTGTGCGTTGGGGAAAATATAAGCAGCTTTTTCCATCACTTTTCAATCACTCCCTTGTGCCTATGTGTATTGTTATGTGGCTGGGCGATGGGTGTTTGGACACCAGAGTGTGTGTGGGGAAAAGTTTATTTTCTTGTATATATTTCCCGTTTGAGTCCATAAGGAGTACAATCTGTGGCTTGTGTGTGTCCTCAGTGGGTGGGTGTGTGTGTGTGTGTGTGGGGGGGGGGGGGGGTTCTCAGAGGGGGTTGGGACCCCCTGGGCCCCTGTGGTGTCGAGGCTATGGTCAGGGTCTGGGGTGGACTGTTCTGCTGTGGTGTCGAGGCTATGGTCAGGGTCTGGGGTGGACTGTTCTGCTGTGGTGTCGAGGCTATGGTCAGGGTCTGGGGTGGACTGTTCTGCTGTGGTGTCGAGGCTATGGTCAGGGTCTGGGGTGGACTGTTCTGCTGTGGTATCGAGGCTATGGTCAGGGTCTGAGGTGGGCTGTTCTGCTGTGGTGTCGAGGCTATGGTCAGGGTCTGAGGTGGGCTGTTCTGCTGGCTTCTCTGCGGGGGTGGCCACCTCTCCAATGGGCTGTTCTGCTGGCTTCTCTGCGGGGGTGGCCACCTCTCCAATGGGCTGTTCTGCTGTGGTGTCGAGGCTATGGTCAGGGTCTGAGGTGGGCTGTTCTGCTGGCTTCTCTGCGGGGGTGGCCACCTCTCCAATGGGCTGTTCTGCTGGCTTCTCTGCGGGGGTGGCCACCTCTCCAATGGGCTGTTCTGCTGGCTTCTCTGCGGGGGTGGCCACCTCTCCAATGGGTTGTTCTCCGCCACACGTCATCGTTTTCACCTCCTTCTCTAGTTGTTTGTTCTCCTGCTCTTTTTTCTGTTGATGTTGTCTCACCACATTCCAGAGAGCAGATCTCTTCACCTGCAGCTCTCTGGGTCTGGTTGAGGGGGTGTTGTTGAGCCGAACTATTTTTTTGTGTTGACTGGAGTGTGTTCATCTGCTATTCCAGCTCCACCTGCCTTACCTCCAGCTGGGTGAATGTATCCTTCATTTCAATGAGAGAGTAGTACTCTGTGATGGGAGCTTTGACACCTCTCACTTCACACGTCAGTGTAATTGAAGTTGGAGACATCTGTTCTGTCTTAGCAAGCTTTGTAGCCTAAACTTAACTCAGTCCTTGTAAAGTAAAATAGATAATTGTAATTTATTTTTCTTCTTGCCTTTAAAAATAGCTTCATACTAAATATTACTCACTCAGTTCCAGGTTGGATGCTATTCTCAGGTTTATTTTTTGCTTATTTTGCTGGCCATGGTTTGCCAGATTATTCACTATAGTCCTTGGAATTAAATCCTTCCATGTCATTTTGTCCAAAAACAGGTTGAAGGTTTGGAGTTTTGGTTTAGAGTGAAGGTTATATGTCCTCGTGAGAAAATCCAAGTTTATCTTATTCTAAAAACATGTTGAAAAATGTAAGAGCTCATCTGCTCATGACCTCTCACACTTCTCTTGCTCTCTCTCTCTCCTCTCTGTTTCTCTCTGTTTACCTCTCTCTCTGTGTCCCTCTCTCTCTCTCTGTGTCCCTCTCTCTCTCTCTGCGTCCCTCTCTCTCTCTCTCTGCGTCCCTCACGCTGTCTCTCTGCGTCCCTCACGCTGTCTCTCTGCGTCCCTCACGCTGTCTCTCTGCGTCCCTCACGCTGTCTCTCTGCGTCCCTCACGCTGTCTCTCTGCGTCCCTCACGCTGTCTCTCTGCGTCCCTCACGCTGTCTCTCTGCGTCCCTCACGCTGTCTCTCTGCGTCCCTCACGCTGTCTCTCTGCGTCCCTCTCTCTCTCTCTCTGCGTCCCTCTCTCTCTCTCTCTGCGTCCCTCTCTCTGCGTCCCTCTCTCTGCGTCCCTCTCTCTGCGTCCCTCGCGCTCTCTCTCTGCGTCCCTCGCGCTCTCTCTCTGCGTCCCTCGCGCTCTCTCTCTGCGTCCCTCGCGCTCTCTCTCTCTGCGTCCCTCGCGCTCTCTCTCTCTCTGCGTCCCTCGCGCTCTCTCTCTCTCTGCGTCCCTCGCGCTCTCTCTCTCTCTGCGTCCCTCGCGCTCTCTCTCTCTCTGCGTCCCTCGCGCTCTCTCTCTCTCTGCGTCCCTCGCGCTCTCTCTCTCTGCGTCCCTCGCGCTCTCTCTCTCTGCGTCCCTCGCGCTCTCTCTCTCTGCGTCCCTCGCGCTCTCTCTCTCTGCGTCCCTCGCGCTCTCTCTCTCTGCGTCCCTCGCGCTCTCTCTCTCTCTGCGTCTCTCGCGCTCTCTCTCTCTCTCTGCGTCCCTCGCGCTCTCTCTCTCTCTCTCTCTCTCTGCGTCCCTCGCGCTCTCTCTCTCTCTCTCTCTGCGTCCCTCGCGCTCTCTCTCTCTCTCTCTCTGCGTCCCTCGCGCTCTCTCTGCGTCCCTCGCGCTCTCTCTGCGTCCCTCGCGCTCTCTCTGCATCCCTCGCGCTCTCTCTGCGTCCCTCGCGCTCTCTCTGCGTCCCTCGCGCTCTCTCTGCGTCCCTCGCGCTCTCTCTCTCTCTCTGCGTCCCTCGCGCTCTCTCTCTCTCTCTGCGTCCCTCGCGCTCTCTCTCTCTGCGTCCCTCGCGCTCTCTCTCTCTGCGTCCCTCGCGCTCTCTCTCTCTGCGTCCCTCGCGCTCTCTCTCTCTGCGTCCCTCGCGCTCTCTCTCTCTGCGTCCCTCGCGCGCTCTCTCTCTGCGTCCCTCGCGCGCTCTCTCTGCGTCCCTCGCGCGCTCTCTCTGCGTCCCTCGCGCGCTCTCTCTCTGCGTCCCTCGCGCGCTCTCTCTCTGCGTCCCTCGCGCTCTCTCTCTCTGCGTCCCTCGCGCTCTCTCTCTCTGCGTCCCTCGCGCACCCTCTCTCTCTCTGCGTCCCTCGCGCTCTCTCTCTCTCTCTGCGTCCCTCGCGCTCTCTCTCTCTCTCTGCGTCCCTCGCGCTCTCTCTCTCTGCGTCCCTCGCCCTCTCTCTCTCTGCGTCCCTCCCGCTCTCTCTCTCTGCGTCCCTCGCGCTCTCTCTCTCTGCGTCCCTCGCTCTCTCTCTCTCTGCGTCCCTCACGCTCTCTCTCTCTGCGTCCCTCGCGCTCTCTCTCTCTGCGTCCCTCGCGCTCTCTCTCTCTGCGTCCCTCGCGCTCTCTCTCTCTGCGTCCCTCGCGCTCTCTCTCTGCGTCCCTCGCGCTCTCTCTCGCTCTCTCTCTGTCTCTCTCGTCTCTCTCTCCAGCATTCCTGCCTTCTTCCTTCTGTATGTATTCTACTCTGGTTGCCATGACTGGATGGTTCCAAGACACGCCCTTCCTGGCTGTGATGGGCGTGGCAGCTGGGGCTATCATTGGCTGGCCATTCTCCGCTCTGCTTGGGTAAGAGCTGTTCCTTGTGCAGAGTTAATTGTAAAGAAGTATGATATAAATACATTACTGTATAGTAAGTTTCAGCTGGCAGGAAGTGGAGAATAATTTACTACTAGGGCAGGGCTATGTTTTGTTTTAGGGAGCAAAAGAAGTAAGAGGGAGCCATTAAATTGTATTAAATTGAAGGTTATTTGTTGATCTAGAAATTTACAGATGTTTCTGAAGAAATTTGAGTCCCTGCTGAAAAAGTTTGAATACGACTGGGTTTGAGGTCAGGGGTTCTAAGTATGGTCTCCTGATTGTTGCAGTGGTCTAAGGCAGGGTTAGGGTTTGACCAGGGTATGCCGTCATTCTAAATAAGAATTTGTTATTAACTGACTTGCCTAGTTAAATAAAGATAAAATAAAAATAGTCATGCTGTCTCTGATTGGTTGATGTGGTTACTAGGCTACCGATCGCCTTCGACCTGCTTGTGCTGAAGAGGAAGTGGAATAGTTTCATCACCTGGGCAACCGTCTCTCTGCTGCTGTTCCTGGTGACGCACACACACACACACACACTACCCACTGAGTTATGAATGTTTGTTAAGAACTTTGTCATTATCTTTAGTTGATCGCTGTGTAAGGAGAAGAAGCACTCAGAACTAATTTTGTGTGTGTGTGTGTGTGTGTGTTTTCCAGGTGCCTCTGATGGTGATGGATTCTTGTTGCTATGGGAAACTGGTCATTGCTCCCCTCAATATTCTACTCTATAATGTCTTCACCCCCCATGGCCCAGATCTCTATGGTAAACACACACACACTAGCTAGCTAGGTCCTCTTATGATGCTGTTAGCTAGCTAGCTAGGTCCTCTTATGATGCTGTTAGCTAGCTAGCTAGGTCCTCTTATGATGCAGTAAGCTAGCTAACTAGGTCTTCTTCTGATGCATTTAGCTAGCTAGCTAGGTCCTCTTCTGAAGCAGCTAGCTAGCTAGGTCCTCTTCTGATGCAGTTAGCTAGCTAGCTAGGTCCTCTTCTGAAGGAATTAGCTAGCTAGGTAGGTCCTCTTCTGAAGGAGTTAGCTAGCTAGGTAGGTCCTCTTCTGAAGCAGCTAGCTAGGTCCTCTTCTGATATAGTTAGCTAGGTAGGTCCTCTTCTGAAGCAGTTAGATAGCTAGGTACACTACCGTTCCAAAGTTTGGGTGTCACTTAGAAATATCCTTATTTTTCAAATAAAGCAAAAAAATGTTGCCATTAAAATAACATCAAATTGATCAGAAATACAGTGTAGATTTTGTTAATGTTGTAAATGACTATTGTAGCTGGAAACCAGAATAGAAAGAGAAGTGGGAGGCCCCTGTGCACAACTGAGCAAGAGGACAAGTACATTAGAGTGTCTAGTTTGAGAAACAGACGCCGCACAAGTCCTCAACTGGCAGCTTCATTAAATAGTACCCGTAAAACACCAGTCTCAATGTCAAGTGAAGAGGCGACTCCAGGATGCTGGCCTTCTAGGGAGAGTTGCAAAGAAAAAGCCTTTATCTGAGACTGGCCAATACAAATAGAAGTTTAAGATGGACAAAAGAACACAGACAATGGACAGAGGAACTCTGGCTGGAAGGCCAGCATCCCGGAGTCGCCTCTTCACTGTTGACGTTGAGACTGGTGTTTTGCTGGTACTATTTAATGAAGCTGCCAGTGGAGAACAGTGGAGGCGTCTGTTTCTCAAACTAGACACTCTAATGTACTTGTCCTCTTGCTCAGTTGTGCACCGGGGCCTCCCACTCCTCTTTCTATTCTGGTTAGAGACCGTTTGCGCTCTTCTGTGAAGGGAGTAGTAGTACACCGCGTTGTACGAGATCCTCAGTTTCTTGGTAATTTCTCTCATGGAATAGCCTTGATTTCTCAGAACAAGAATAGACTGGTGAGTTTCAGAAAAAAACTAATTTGTTTCTGGCCATTTTGAGCCTGTAATTGAACCCACAAATGCTGATGCTCCAGGTACTCAACTAGTCCAAAGAAGGACAGTTGTATTGCTTCTTTAGTCAGAACAACAGTTTTCAGCTGTGCTAACATAATTGCAAAAGGGTTTTCTAATGATCAATTAGCCTTTTTTTAAATGATTAACTTGGATTAGCTAACACAACGTGCCATTGGAACACAGGAGTGATGGTTGCTGATAATGGGCCTATGTAGATATTGCATGAAAAAATCTGCTGTTTCCAGCTATAATAGTCATTTACAACATTAACTAAATCTACACTATTTCTGATCAATTTGATATTTTAATGGAGAAAATATGTGCTTTTCATTCAAAAACAAGGACATTTTGAAGTTACCCCAAACTTTTGAACAGTAGTGTAGGTCCTCTTCTGATTCAGTTAGCTAGCTTGATAGGTCCTCTTCTGATTCAGTTAGCTAGCTAGATATTTCCTCTTCTGATTCAGTTTGCTAGCTAGATAGGTCCTCTTCTGATTCAGTTAGCTAGCTAGATAGGTGCTCTTCTGATTCAGTTAGCTAGCTAGATAGGTCCTCTTCTGATTCAGTTAGCTAGCTAGATAGGTGCTCTTCTGATTCAGTTAGGTAGCTAGATAGGTCCTCTTCTGATTCAGTTAGCTAGCTAGATAGGTCCTCTTCTGATTCAGTTAGCTAGCTAGATAGGTGCTCTTCTGATTCAGTTAGCTAGCTAGATAGGTCCTCTTCTGATTCAGTTAGCTAGCTTGATAGGTCCTCTTCTGAAGCAGTCAAGTCAGGTGGTATTTATTAAAGAGTTGAGTCAGAATCAGCTGCATTGATCTGTTGTTCTATGTTCTAATGTCATTTGAGGTCTGGTGGCTTTAGAAGTTTCACAATGTTACCAACTCAGTGGCCTTGTGGTTAGTGTCCGCCTTGGGATTGAAAGGACAGTGTTACCAACTCAGTGGCCTTGTGGTTAGTGTCCGCCCTGGGATTGAAAGGACAGTGTTACCAACTCAGTGGCCCTGTGGTTAGTGTCCGCCCTGGGATTGGAAAGTTGGGAGTACGATCCCGGGCCGAGCCATTCCAAAGAAGGTAAAAATGAGACCCAATGCGTCTGGCCCTCAGGAATAAAGGGATACTTCTGGATCATAATTAACAATGAGGCCCTTTATCAACTTCCCTAGAGTCAGATAGGCTTGTGTAGATTATTGGACACAGAGATATACAAATGGTATCTATTAGTTCATCTGATTCTGGGGAAGTTGATAAAGGGCCTCATTGCCAAAATCCCAAAGAATCCCTTTGAGGAGTTAGAGCCTTACCCCCAGTCTATCATGTACTAGCGTCCTGTTCAGGGGCTATACTTGTACATCAAGCTGCCTCACGCTACAGAAACAGGAGATGGGCTCCTGCTCATATGAGCCGTTCTGGGTCAAGCCAAGACTTGTGCAAGGCTATTTAAATTTTTTTGCATGAAACATGACTGCATGTTTACTGTTTATGATTGACTTATACTGTGTTTTGTATCATAACATTGATCTAACACTGTGTGGTGTGCTTGCGTTGTGCATTATGTGTTTAGGTACAGAGCCGTGGCCGTTCTACTTTATAAATGGTTTCCTGAACTTCAATGTGGTGTTTGTCCTGGCGCTGCTGTCTCTACCTCTCACTGCTCTGATGGAGGCGCTACTACAACGCTTCAATGGTAACACGCAGCCACACACGCAGCCACACACCCACCATCTACTTTATAAAGAAATATTTGGTGTGTATAAACAGCGGCACTAACATACAATCTGCAGTATTAGAAATATTATAATAAGCAATGTCGGTGATACGGTATTTAAATTGAAACAGGAAGTGACAAGTGGTTCAATGTCTCTACAACATGGGACAGTAGCTTTGGTTGTAAGTGTGTTTGAGTTTTAGTTTATTTTATCTTTACAGGGACAGTGCACATTAATCAACGTTTCAGTGAAAGTGCCGGTTTTAGCCAGCCGGCTAATTTTCAACCGCAGTCCCTGGGCAGGTTATTAAAAACAATTACAAGCAAGACATAGCATACAGACAGAGCAAAATAGGACAAGCAAGGCGTAGCATACAGACATAGCAACATAGAACAAAAAGCAGCAAGACAAAATTCATAAAAGCAACAAAGGTGTTGGTGAGTATGAGGTTTGTGTGATTAGCTTTTGTGTGAGTGAGTGTGCATCAACTGGTAGATGCTAGTGATGGCTGTTCAAAAGTCTGGCCTGTTAATAGAAGCTGTTTTTTGGTCTCTTGGTCCCGGCTCTGATGCACCTGTACTGTCGCCGTCTGCCCAGTGAACAGTCCATGACTCAGGTGGCTGAGGTCCTTGATGATCTTCTTCTTGGCCTTCCTTTGACACCAGGTGCTGTAGATGTCCTGGAGGGCAGGCAGCGGGGCCCTGGTGATGCATTTAGCGGTCCGCACCACCTTCTGGAGAGCCATGTGGTTGAGGGCGGATCAGTTGCCGTATCAGGCGGTGATGCAGCCCGATAGAATGCTCTCAATGGGGCATCTGTAGAAGTTTGTGAGGTTCTTGGTTGCCTTGCTAAATTTCTTCACTCGCCTGAGGTTGTAGAGTGCTATTGCGCTTTCTTCACCAAAATGTTGATGTGTCGAGACCATTTCAGGTCCTCAGTCATGTGCACGCTGAGGAACTTGAAGCTTTTGACCCTATCTAGGATGAGGATGGGGGCTCTCTCCCTCTTCAGTTTCCTGTAGTTCACGATAAGCTCCATCATTTGGTCGACGTTGAGTGAGCGGTTAATTTACTGGCACCACTCCGCCAGAGCTATAACCTCCTCCCTGTAGGCTGTCTTGTCGTTGTTGGTAATCAGGCCTACCACTGTCGTGTTATCAGCAAACTTCTTGATTGAGTTGGTGTCGTGCGTTGCTATGCAGTCTGCGCACACACCCCTGGGGGTCCCTGTGTTGAGGATCAACGTGGCGAAAGTGTTGTTGCCTACCCTCACTACCGGGTGTTGTCCTGTCAGGAAATCTAGGATCCAATTGCACAGGGAGGACTTCAGCCCCAAGGCCCTAAATTTGCAACAAGATGGCGCTGACGATGGTCGCCCTGTCGCTCGCTCCCAGCTGACTTTGCAGTCTTTTGTTTGTTTTTGTAAATAATGATCTGGTCACAAATGTACTAGTATTATTTCCTATGACCGACAAGCACCTTTTTATTGTTTATTTTTATTTCACCTTTATTTAACCAGGTAGGCTAGTTGAGAACAAGTTCTCATTTGCAACTGCGACCTGGCCAAGATAAAGCAAAGCAGTGTGAACAGACAACACAGAGTTACACATGGAGTAAACAATTAACAAGTCAGTAACACAGTAGAAAAAATATATACATTGTGTGCAAAAGGCATGAGGAGGTAGGCGAATAATTACAATTTTGCAGATTAACACTGGAGTGATAAATGATCAGATGGTCATGTACAGGTAGAGATATTGGTGTGCAAAAGAGCAGAAAAGTAAATAAATAAAAACAGTATGGGGATGAGGTAGGTAAAAATGGGTGGGCTATTTACCGATAGACTATGTACAGCTGCAGCGATCGGTTAGCTGCTCAGATAGCAGATGTTTGAAGTTGGTGAGGGAGATAAAAGTCTCCAACTTAAGCGATTTTTGCAATTCGTTCCAGTCACAGGCAGCAGAGAACTGGAACGAAAGGCGGCCAAATGAGGTGTTGGCTTTAGGGATGATCAGTGAGATACACCTGCTGGAGCGCGTGCTACGGATGGGTGTTGCCATCGTGACCAGTGAGCTGAGATAAGGCGGAGCTTTACCTAGCATGGACTTGTAGATGACCTGGAGCCAGTGGGTCTGGCGACGAATATGTAGCGAGGGCCAGCCGACTAGAGCATACAAGTCGCAGTGGTGGGTGGTATAAGGTGCTTTAGTGACAAAACGGATGGCACTGTGAAACTGCATCCAGTTTGCTGAGTAGAGTGTTGGAAGCAATTTTGTAGATGACATCGCCGAAGTCGAGGATCGGTAGGATAATCAGTTTTACTAGGGTAAGTTTGGCGGCGTGAGTGAAGGAGGCTTTGTTGCGGAATAGAAAGCCGACTCTTGATTTGATTTTCGATTGGAGATGTTTGATATGAGTCTGGAAGGAGAGTTTGCAGTCTAGCCAGACACCTAGGTACTTATAGATGTCCACATATTCAAGGTCGGAACCATCCAGGGTGGTGATGCTGGTCAGGCATGCGGGTGCAGGCAGCGAACGGTTGAAAAGCATGCATTTGGTTTTACTAGCGTTTAAGAGCAGTTTGAGGCCACGGAAGGAGTGTTGTATGGCATTGAAGCCCGTTTGGAGGTTAGATAGCACAGTGTCCAAGGACGGGCCGGAAGTATATAGAATGGTGTCGTCTGCGTAGAGGTGGATCAGGGAATCGCCCGCAGCAAGAGCAACATCATTGATATATACAGAGAAAAGAGTCGGCCCGAGGATTGAACCCTGTGGCACCCCCATAGAGACTGCCAGAGGACCGGACAGCATGCCCTCCGATTTGACACACTGAACTCTGTCTGCAAAGTAATTGGTGAACCAGGCAAGGCAGTCATCCGAAAAACCGAGGCTACTGAGTCTGCCGATAAGAATATGGTGATTGACAGAGTCGAAAGCCTTGGCAAGGTCGATGAAGACGGCTGCACAGTACTGTCTTTTATCGATGGCGGTTATGATATCGTTTAGTACCTTGAGCGTGGCTGAGGTGCACCCGTGACCGGCTCGGAAACCAGATTGCACAGCGGAGAAGGTACGGCGGGATTCGAGATGGTCAGTGACCTGTTTGTTGACTTGGCTTTCGAAGACCTTAGATAGGCAGGGCAGGATGGATATAGGTCTGTAACAGTTTGGGTCCAGGGTGTCTCCCCCTTTGAAGAGGGGGATGACTGCAGCAGCTTTCCAATCCTTGGGGATCTCAGACGATATGAAAGAGAGGTTGAAAATGCTGGTAATAGGGGTTGCGACAATGGCGGCGGATAGTTTCAGAAATAGAGGGTCCAGATTGTCAAGCCCAGCTGATTTGTACGGGTCCAGGTTTTGCAGCTCTTTCAGAACATCTGCTATCTGGATTTGGGTAAAGGAGAACCTGGAGAGGCTTGAGCGAGTAGCTGCGGGGGGGGGCGGAGCTGTTGGCCGAGGTTGGAGTAGCCAGGCGGAAGGCATGGCCAGCCGTTGAGAAATGCTTGTTGAAGTTTTCGATAATCATGGATTTATCGGTGGTGACCGTGTTACCTAGCCTCAGTGCAGTGGGCAGCTGGGAGGAGGTGCTCTTGTTCTCCATGGACTTCACAGTGTCCCAGAACTTTTTGGAGTTGGAGCTACAGGATGCAAACTTCTGCCTGAAGAAGCTGGCCTTAGCTTTCCTGACTGAATGCGTGTATTGGTACCTGACTTCCCTGAACAGTTGCATATCGCGGGGACTATTCGATGCTATTGCAGTCCGCCACAGGATGTTTTTGTGCTGGTCGAGGGCAGTCAGGTCTGGAGTGAACCAAGGGCTATATCTGTTCTTAGTTCTGCATTTTTTGAACGGAGCATGCTTATCTAAAATGGTGAGGAAGTTACTTTTAAAGAATGACCAGGCATCCTCAACTGATGGAATGAGGTCAATGTCCTTCCAGGATACCCGGGCCAGGTCGATTAGAAAGGCCTGCTCACAGAAGTGTTTTAGGGAGCGTTTGACAGTGATGAGGGGTGGTCGTTTGACTGCGGCTCAGTAGCGGATACAGGCAATGAGGCAGTGATCGCTGAGATCCTGGTTGAAGACAGCGGAGGTGTATTTGGAGGGCCAGTTGGTCAGGATGACGTCTATGAGGGTGCCCTTGTTTACAGATTTAGGGTTGTACCTGGTGGGTTCCTTGATGATTTGTGTGAGATTGAGGGCATCTAGCTGAGATTGTAGGACTTCCGGGGTGTTAAGCATATCCCAGTTTAGGTCACCTAACAGAACAAACTCTGAAGCTAGATGGGGGGCGATCAATTCACAAATGGTGTCCAGGGCACAGCTGGGAGCTGAGGGGGGTCGGTAGCAGGCGGCAACAGTGAGAGACTTATTTCTGGAGAGAGTAATTTTCAAAATTAGTAGTTCGAACTGTTTGGGTATGGACCTGGAAAGTATGACATTACTTTGCAGGTTATCTCTGCAGTAGACTGCAACTCCTCCCCCTTTGGCAGTTCTATCTTGACGGAAAATATTATAGTTGGGTATGGAAATCTCAGAATTTTTGGTGGCCTTCCTGAGCCAGGATTCAGACACGGCAAGGACATCAGGGTTAGCAGAGTGTGCTAAAGCAGTGAGTAAAACAAACTTAGGGAGGAGGCTTCTGATGTTGACATGCATGAAACCAAGGCTTTTTCGATCACAGAAGTCAACAAATGAGGGTGCCTGGGGACATGCAGGGCCTGGGTTTACCTCCACATCACCCGCGGAACAGAGGAGGAGTAGAATGAGGGTGCGGCTAAAGGCTATCAAAACTGGTCACCTAGAGCGTTGGGGACAGAGAATAAAAGGAGCAGATTTCTGGGCATGGTAGAATATATTCAGGGCATAATGCGCAGGCAGGGGTATGGTGGGGTGCGGGTACAGCGGAGGTAAGCCCAGGCACTGGGTGATGATGAGAGAGGTTGTATCACTGGACATGCTGGTTGTAATGGGTGAGGTCACCGCATGTGTGGGTGGTGGGACAAAGGAGGTATCAGGGGTATGAAGAGTGGAACTAGGGGCTCCATTGTAAACTAAAACAATGATAACTAACCTGAACAACAGTATACAAGGCATATTGACATTTGAGAGAGACATACAGCGAGGCATACAGTAATCACAGGTGTTGAATTGGGAGAGCTAGCTAAAACAGTAGCTAAAACAGTAGGTGAGACAACAACAGCTAATCAGCTAGCACAACAACAGCAGGTAAAATGGCGTTGACTAGGCAGGGAGGGTCGGATTAACTACACACAGAGCCTGAGTGCGGCTGGGGCCGACAGATAAAACATAAACAAGCAGAATGGAATACCGTGATTAATGGACAGTCCAGCATGCATCAGCTATGTAGCCAAGTGATCAGTGTCCAGGGGGCAGCGGTGGATGGGGCAGGGAAGCTGGACTGGCGAGTATTATCCAGGTTAAAAAACTGGCTGGCTGTGCAGAAGGTAAAAGGTAAAAGCCACTAGCAGTGGCTAACAATGACTAAATAGCTTGTAGCTAGTTAGCTGGTTAGCTTCTGGAGGTTCTTGAGTGTGTTCTAAAAATAACAAATTATAGCGATTCCGTATCACATTGGGTGAGGCAGGTTACCGGAAGGTATAAACAAAATAAAAATCGAAAAGAGTTTGAAAGTAAATATGGGTCCAGTGAGTGTTTGGGACGCGGCGATTCAGACGGTTAGCAGGCCTGTGCTAACAAACTAACAGTTAGTAGGCCGGGGCTAAACAAGGTAGCAGTTAGCGGACCGGGGCTAAACAAGCTAGCAGTTAGCAGGCCGAATTAGCAAGCAAGGAGATAGCAAGGGCTAGAAAGTTAGCCTTTGGGGGGCGTCGCGATGGGGTGAGTCTGTTTATGCCTCTTCATGCGGTGACAACGATAGACCGGTTGTGGGTCCGGATATTGTAGCCCAGGAGTATGCTTCGGTGGTAGCACAGGAGCTCTGGCCGGGCTAGCTTCAAGCTAAGTGGGTGGAAACGCTAGCCAGGAGTAATCATCCGGGGTTGCGGTTAGCTAGTTGTGAAGATCCAGCTGAAAATGTTCCATTTGCGGTGGGAATCTGGGGATAAAAAAAATAATAGGTCCGTTATGCTCTGGTTAGAGTCGCTTTGTTCGAACTGGCGAGAGCTTTCCGAGCTAAAGGTTAGCTGAAGACCGCTAGCAATGTTTTGCTGACTGATAGCTGGTAGTTAGCTGGCTAGCTTCAGTTGAGGGGTTCCGGATTCGAAGTAAATATAAATACTTTAGGGAAAAAAAAGCTACATTGGGTGAGGCGGGTTGCAGGAGAGTATTTAGAAGTTGAGGTTTAGCAAAATGTTTTAAAAGATAAGCGAAGAAAAATATGTAAAAAAAAAACGAAAAACGATATAAATACAAGGGACACGACACGACAACACGTCTGACTGCTACGCCATCTTGCAAATCTGAGATGACTTTCCAGAGCGGGATCCTCGGTCTAGACTGCAGTAGTTCCATTCATCACGAAAAAACACTGCTGGAGGAGGGGAAGGCGAGCTGGAGTTCTAGTCTGATTTAAGGAAAAGGAAAAACCACTCTCCGCTTCCTAGTATATTACTTGCTAATGTACAGTCTCTAGACAATAAACTTTGTGAGCTCGGAGAGATAAGAGAGACTGTAACGTAATCTGCCTCACAGAGACTTGGTTATTGGGGGAGATGCTTGATCAAGCTATGCAGTTTACGGGGTTCTTGGTACATTGCGTGGACATGGTAAATTAGTTTTGTGGGAAAAGCAAAGGCGGAGGAGTATGTTTTGTGATCCCTCACACACACGCACACACACGCACAAGCCGATACCGCGCTGGCACTGAAGGAATTACATGGGACTTTGAAGAAATTGGAAACAGAATATCCAGAGGCCGCATTCATTCATCATAGCCGGGGACTTTAACAACGGACTGTTAAGGAAAATGCTACAGAATTTCCACCAACACATCTCTTGCCTCACTCGCGTGAATAATACATTGGATCATTGTTATTCACCATTCTGAGAGGGATTTAAGCCCTCCTTTGGCAAATCAGACCATGTCTCCATTCTGCTCCTCCCCGCCTATAGGCAGAAATTAAAACGGGAAGCACCCGTGTTTAGGTCTGTCCAATGCTGGTCTGACCATTCGGAATCCATGCTATACAACTGTTTTGATCATGCGAATCACCGCATTTAACTACAGTGAAGTGACTTGAAACATGGAGACGTATAAACAGATACTGTTTAAAACAGTAAACTGCTCTACATGATGTCTTCAATAAGCATTTCTATATACAACCGTATAATTTCCAAACATTTACAGAACCAGTCAGAAGTTTGGACACCTACTCATTGCAGGTTTTTTTTGTATTTGTATTTATTATGGATCCCCATTAACTGCTGCCAAGGAATTTTCCTGGTGTCCAGCAAAATTAGGGCAGTTTCTACAATTTTAAAAACATTATAATTCATTCACCGATTTCACAACACACTGTGTGCCCTCAGGCCCCTACTCCACCACTACCACATATCTATATGACTAAATCCATGTGTGTGTGTGTATGCATATGTCTGTGCCAATGTTTGTGTTGCTTCACAGTCCCCGCTGTTCCATAAGGTGTTTTTTTAATCTGTTTTTTAAATCTAATTTTACTGCTGCATCAGTTACCTGATGTGGAATGGAGTTCCATGTAGTCATGGCTCTATATAGTACTGTGCGCCTTCCATAGTCTGTTCTGGACTTGGGTACTGTGAAGAGATTTTTTAATTTTTTACTATTGTCTACATTGTAGAATAATAGTGAAGACATTAAAGCTATGAAATAACACATGGAATCATGTAGTAAACAAAAAACTGTTAAACAAATGAAAATATATTTGAGATTCTTCAAAGTAGCCTCCCTTTGCCTTGATGACAGCTTTGCAGTCTCTCAACCAGGCTCATGAGTTAGTCACCTGGAATGCATTTCAATTAACAGGTGTGCCTTGTTAAAAGTTCATTTGTGGAATTGATTTCCTTCTTAATGAGTTTGAGCCAATCAGTTGTGTTGTGACAAGGTAGTGGGGTATCCTGAAGATAACCCCCTATTATCGCAAGAACAGCTCAAATAAGCAAAGAGAAACAACAGTCCATCATTTCTTTCATTTCTTTTTCACGTTTCTTCAAGTACAGTAGCAAAAACCAAGCGCTATGATGCTCTCACGAGGACCACCAGAGGAAAGTAAGACCCAGAGTTACCTCTGCTGCAGAGGATAAGTTCATTAGAGTTAACTGCATCTCAGAAATTGCAGCCCAAATAAATGCTTCACGTAGTTCAGGTAACAGACACATCTCACCATTAACTGTTCAGAGGAGACTGTGTGAATTAGGCCTTCATGGTTGAATTCCTGCAAAGAAACCACTACTAAAGGACACCAATAAGAAGAAGAGACTTGCTTGGGCAATGGACATTAGACGGGTGGAGTCCAAATTCAAGACTTTTGGTTCCAACTGCCGTGTCTTTGTGAGACACAGAGTAGGTGAACGGATGATAACCGCATGTGTGTTTCCCACCTTGAAGCATGGAGGAGGAGGTGTGACGGTGTTGGTGTGCTTTGCTGGTGACACTCTCCGTGATTTATTTAGAATTCATGGAACACTTTTTATTTTATTTATTTCACATTTTAATTAACTTCTACGTCACCAGAGGAGGAGTAGGATAAGGGTACAGCTAAAGGCTATAAGAACTGGTTGTCTAGTGCGTTAGGAACAGAGTGTAAATGGAGCAGATATCTGGGCGCGGAAGAATAGATTCAAGGCATAATGTACAGACAATGGTATGGTAGGATGTGAGTACAGTGGAGGTAAACCTAGGCATTGAGTGACGATGAGTGGTTTTGTCTTTAGAGGCACCATTTAAGCCAGGTGAGGTCACCGCATGTGTGGGGGGTGGAACATAAGGGCTAGCTAAGGCATATTGGGCGGGGCTGGAGGCTCTGCAGTGAAATAAGACAATAATCAGTCACCAAAACAACAATAGACATATTGACATTAGGGAGAGGCATGTGTAGCCGAGTTATCATAGGGTCCAGTGAGTAGCTAGGCGAGCTAGCGACATGGCGATTCAGACAGCTAGCAGGCCGGGGCTAGCAGATGGGCCATGGGGGGACATTGCAACAGAAGAACCTGCTGAAACCCCCGTACCACATTGGGTGAGGCGGGTTGGAGGAGAGTATGTTCAGTCTAAAAATATATCTGAAGAAAACAATATATAGACGGGACGGGACAAGACAAAACAGACGTCCGACTGCTACACCATCTTGGAAAGCTATCACTTAAACAGCATGGCTAACACAGCATTCTGGTTTGGGCTTAGTGGGACTATCATTTGGTTTTCAACAGAACAATGACCCAAAACACACTTCCAGGCAGTGTAAGGGCTATTTGATGCAGCACTCCATGGCTCTCCCTCTTGGTCAGATGACCTGGCCTCCACAATCACCAGACCTCAACCCAATTGAGTTGGACCACAGAGTGAAGGAAAAGCAGCCAACAAGTGCTCAGCATATGTGGGAACTCCTTCAACACTGTTTGAAAGCATTCCAGGTGAAGCTGGTTGCGAGAATGCCAAGAGTGTGCAAAGCTGTCATTAAGGCAAAGGGTGGCTACTTTGAAGAATAAAATATCAAATCTATTTGTATTTGTTTAACACTTTTACATTTTTGGTTACTACATGATTCCATGTGTTATTTCATAGTTCTGATGTCTTCACTATTATTCTACAATGTAGAAAATAGTAAAAAATAAAGAAAAACCCTTGAATGAGTAGGTGTGTCCAAACTTTTGGTACTGTATATTCAATAATAAATACAAATTCTTAACATTTCCAATAAATTTGTCTTTACTCTAACATTGTGTGTGTGTGTTTTACAGTGCAGAACCTGGGAAAGCCATATTGGTTGACTCTGTCTCCTATGTACCTGTGGATGCTGGTTTTCTTCACCAGACCTCATAAAGAGGAACGTTTCCTGTTCCCCATCTACCCCCTCATCTGTCTGGCAGGGGCCGTAGCACTGTCTTCACTACAGGTACACACACACACACAGACAGACACATAGTTTGCTGTTAAAGACCATTGTCTTCCAACAAGTAGCGCCAGGATCCTGTCTGGCAAATCGTGGAGCTCATCTCTAAAAATCTAGATTTTTGTGCATCAGCCTAACACTAGTTTTTACCTTCTGAAAATCACTGCTGTCTCCAATGACTACTGTAGCTATGGGACACCGGCAGACAACTACGCAAACCAACGGATTTCTGAGAACAGTCCTAGTACTTTGATGCAGTACAAATTCATCAGGCAAACTAGCTCAATCAACCGTGCTTGATCAGCAGAGCAAACTTGTTCCAGTTAGAAGGTTACTGCTAGCTTGTTTGAATGGCCATTGCGTTAACTAGGTTGCCAGCTTGTTGATGAAGTTGTACGGCACCAAAGTTGTGGGGCCGTTCTCAGAAATCAGCATGTATCTGACTCTGACAGCTGGCACTGTGCCTCGTTACTTTGGAACATTTGGCCAACTCGATAACACAGCAGAAAGCTGTCAGCTGTGCTGCAGAACTCGGTGCACTATTCATGGCCGAACAGCTACTCTTTTGAGGATGAAAGGTGGTTCATTAGACGATGTCACCTTGGTAATGTTGTGACATTGTATTGAAGCCTATTTACTTTTCATCTATTCCCATGAGTGTTTGCGAGTTAACAGACCAATCAATGCAGACGGCCGTCGCTCTATCTGAAGTCAGACAATGGATGAAGACATACGTTTCCTGTGTATTGATCAAGTGTTTTCTGTGTTGTGTTTTGTAGAAGTGTTACCACTTCCTGTTCCAGCGGTATCGTCTAGAACACTACACGGTGTCGTCTAACTGGCTGGCTGTGGGAACACTGATCCTCTTCACTCTGCTGTCTCTGTCCAGATCAGTAGCCCTGTTCAGAGGTCCAGACACGCACCACCGACACACACACACACACACACACACACACACACACACATACATACATACACACACACACACACACACACACACACACACACACACACACACACACACACACACACACACACACACACACACACACACACACACACACACACACACACACACACACACACACACACATACATACATACATACATACATACATACATACATACATACATACATACATACATACATACATACAGTAGAAGTCGGAAGTTTACATACACTTAGGTTGGAGTCATTAAAACTAGTTTTTCAATCACTCCACAAATTTCTTGTTAACAAACTATAGTTTTGGCAAGTTGTTTTGGACATCAACTTTGTGCATGACAAGTAATTTTTCCAACAATTATTTACAAACAGATTATTTAACTTATAATTCACTGTATCACAATTCCAGTGGGTAAGAAGTTTACATACACTAAGTTGACTGTGCCTTTAAACAGCTTGGAAATGGTCGATGGTCATTATGGCCAAACAGTTCAATTTGTTTCATCAGACCAGAGGACATTTCTCCAAAAAGTACGATCTTGGTTCCCATGTGCAGTTGCAAACCGTAGTCTGGATTTTTTATGGCGGTTTTGGAGCAGCCTTTCAGGTTATGTCAATATAGGACTCGTTTTACTGTGGATATTTTACTGTGGATATAGATACTTTTGTACCTGTTTCCTCCAGCATCTTCACAATGTCCTTTGCTGTTGTTCTGGTATTGATTTGCACTTTTCGCACCAAATCTCTAGGACACCGAATGCATCTCCTTCATGAGTGGTATTTATTTTATTTTACCTTTATTTAACTAGGCAAGTCAGTTAAGAACAAGTTCTTAATTTCAATGACGGCCTAGGAACAGTGGCTTGACTGCCTGTTCAGGTGCAGAATGACAGATTTGTACCTTGTCAGCTCTGGGATTTGAACTTGCAACCTTTCGGGTTACTAGTCCAACGCTCTAACCACTAGGCTACCCTGCCGCCGCCCCAAGCCGGTATGACGGCTGCGTGGTCCCATGGTGTTTATACTTCCATACTATTGTTTGTACAGATGAATGTGGTACCTTTAGGCGTTTGGAAATTGCTCCCAAGGATGAACCAGACTTGTCTACAAAAGGAGGTCTACAAAAAAAACTCTTGGCTGATTTCTTTTGATTTTCCCATGATGCCAAGCAAAGAGGCACTGAGTTTTGAAGGTAGGCCTTGAAATATATCCACAGGTACACCTCCAATTGACTCAAATGATGTCAATTAGCCTATTAGAAGCTTCTAAAGCCATGACATCATTTTCTGGAATTTTCCAAGCTGTTTAAAGGCACAGTCAACTTAGTGTATGTGAACTTCTGACCCACTGGAATTGTGATACAGTGAATTATAAGTGAAATAATCTGTCTAAACAAAACCAAAACTATAGTTTGTTAACAAGAAATTTGTGGAGTGGTTGAAACACGTAGGTTGAAGTCATTAAAACGAGTTTATGTAAACTGCTGACTTTAACTGTACATAGACATACATACTTGCATAGACATACATGCAGGCATACATACATACACACACCACAGACATACACGCATGCGCACACAAAATAATGTTTTGAAAATTAAAGTATGAGGTTGTGATGGAATCTTAGTCTAGAAACGCCAACCGTGACACAGTGGACAACACATTGACTAGGGCAGGGGTCTCCACACAGTGCCTAGGGCAGGGGTCAGGGGTCTCCACACAGTGCCTAGGGCAGGGGTCAGGAGTCTCCACACAGTGACTAGTGCAGGGGTCAGGGGTCTCCACACAGTGACTAGTGCAGGGGTCTCCACACAGTGCCTAGGGCAGGGGTCAGGAGTCTCCACACAGTGCCTAGGGCAGGGGTCTCCACACAGTGACTAGGGCAGGGTTCTCCACACAGTGACTAGGGCAGGGTTCTCCACACAGTGACTAGGTCAGGGGTCCACACAGTGACTAGGGCAGGGTTCTCCACACAGTGACTAGGGCAGGGGTCTCCACAGTGCCTAGGGCAGGGGTCTCCACACAGTGCGTAGGGCAGGGGTCTCCACACAGTGACTAGGGCAGGGTTCTCCACACAGTGACTAGGGCAGGGTTCTCCACACAGTGACTAGGGCAGGGTTCTCCACACAGTGACTAGGGCAGGGGTCTCCACACAGTGACTAGGACAAGGGTCTCCACACAGTGACTAGGGCAGGGGGCAGGGGTCTCCACATAGTGACTAGGTCAGGGGTCTCCACATAGTGACTAGGTCAGGGGTCTCCACACAGTGTCTAGGGCAGGGTTCAGGGGTCTCCACACAGTGACTAGGGCAGGGGTCAGGGGTCTCCACACAGTGACTAGGGCAGGGGTCTTCATTTTTTCTTCACTGCATCGCAGTGCTTGAGGCGTCACTACAGCCCCTGATTTGATCCCAGGCTGTGTCACAACCGGCCGTGACCGAGAGACCCATGAGGCGGCGCACAATTGGCCCTGTGTTGTCCCGGGTTAGGGGAGGGATTTCCTTGTTCCATCTCGCTCTAGCGACTCCTTGTGGCGGGCCGGGTGCCAGCAAGCTGACTCCGGTCGCCAGTTGGACGGTATTTCCTCCGACACAATGGTCCGGCTGGCCACAAGGGTTAAGCGAGCAGTGTATCAAGAAGCATTGCAGCGATGGGCGAGCAGGGTCGTGTTTCAGAGGATGCATGGCTCTCCCGAGTCCGTAGAGGAGTTGCAGCGATAGGGCAAGACTGTAATTGCCAATTGGATACACTAAATTATGTTAATACTTTTTGCCAAATTCTGTTTTCTCAGTTTTATTTTCTTGGTTTTTGATCTGTTTTTTTTACTCTGAATACTTAACTACAGAAACAACCAAACTGGATGTTCTGAGTCCTTGTCAATGCATAAAACACATCTGAATGTTTTTTAATTGCCTGGGAGAAAACTATGAACAGTGAATTCGGAAAGTCTTCAGACCCCTTCCCTTTTTCCAAATGTTGTTACTTTACAGCCTTATTCTAAAATTGATTAAATTGTTAGTTTTTTGTCATTAATCTACACAAAATTCCCCATGAAGACGACAAAGTAAAAAAATATATTTTTTTTTTCTTTCAAATTTATAAAAATAATAAAATCCTTATTTACGTAAGTATTCAGACCCTTTGGTATGAGACTCGAAATTCAGCTCAGGTGCATCCTGTTTCCATTGATCATCCTTGAAATGTTTCTACAATTTGGGAGGGCCAGTAGGAGGCATCTTTTCCTCTGGTCTAAAAAAATATCCCTATGCCCCAGGGCAGTGATTGGGGACATTGCCCTATGTAGGGTGCCGTCTTTCGGATGGGACGTTAAATGGGTGTCCTGACTCTGTGGTCACTAAAGATCCCATGGCACTTATCATAAGAGTATGGTTGTTAACTCCACTGTTCTGGCTAAATTCCCAATCTGGACTTCATACCATCATGGCCACCTAGTCATCCCCAGCTTCCAATTGACTCATTCATCCCCCTCCTCTCCCCTGTAACTATTCCCCAGGTCGTTGCTGTAAATGAGAATGTGTTCTCAGTCAACTTACCTGGTTAAATAAACTTGATTGTAGTCCACCTGTGGTAAATTTCATAGATTGGACATGATTTGGAAAGGCTCACATCTGTCTATATAAGGTCCCACAGTTGACAGTGCATGTCAGCAAAAATAAAGCCATGAGTTGAAGGCATTGTTCGTAGAGCTCCGAGAGGATTGTGATGACACACAGATCTGGGGAAGGGTACCAAAACATTTCTGCAGCATTGAAGTTCCCCAAGAACAAAGTGGCTTCGATCATTCTTAAAATGGAAGTTAGGGACCACCAAGACTCTTCCTAGAGCTGGCCAAACTACAAAGCTGTCATCAAGGGTGGCTATTTGAAGAATCTCAAATATAAAGTATATTTTGATTTGTTTGTCACTTTTTTGGTTACTACATGATTCCATATGTGTTATTTCAAAGTGTATGTCTTCACTATTATTCTACAATGTAGAAAATAGTCAAAATAAATGAAAAACCCTTGAAGATGTGTGTGTTTATCCTTCCAGGCTACCACGCGCCACTGGATCTGTACCCAGAGTTCCACCGTATCTCCCGGGACCCGTCTCTCCACACGGTCCCAAAGGGCCGGCCCGTCAGTGTCTGTGTTGGGAAAGAGTGGTACCGGTTCCCCTCCAGCTTTCTGCTGCCCAACAAGTCAGTCTTTCTCGCTCTCTCAGAGTGTCTCTTTGTATACCTCTTTTGTTGATACCACATACATTGTCAAGCATTTCACACATATTATCTAGATACTGACTGTTAGCACTATGGCAGCTTCCCATAAGGCGTTAGGTTCCTGAGTGTCTCTGTGTGGTCTATAGCGGCTTCCCACAATAATGGGCTTTAGGTTTCTGAGTGTCTCTGTGTGGTCTATAGCAGCTTCCCACAAGGCTTTAGGTTTCTGTGTGGTCTGTAGCAGCTTCCCACAAGGCTTTAGGTTTCTGAGTGTCTCTGTGTGGTCTATAGCAGTTTCCCACAATAATGGGCTTTAGGTTTCTGAGTGTCTCTGTGGTCTATAGCAGCATCCCACAAGGCTTTAGATTTCTGAGTGTCTCTGTGTGGTCTGTAGCAGCTTCCCACAAGGCTTTAGGTTTCTGAGTGTCTCTGTGTGGTCTATAGCAGCTTCACACAAGGCTTTAGATTTCTGAGTGTCTCTGTGTGGTCTATAGCAGATTCCCACAAGGCTTTAGGTTTCTGAGTGTCTCTGTGTGGTCTATAGCAGCTTCCCACAAGGTTTTAGGTTTCTGAGTGTCTCTGTGTGGTCTATAGCAGCTTCCCACAAGGCTTTAGGTTTCTGAGTGTTCTTGATTGCATTGTGTTAGAATGCCAGTGTGTGACTCCGCCCTCTCTTCAGCTGGCAGCTGCAGTTCATCCAATCAGAGTTCAGAGGGCAGCTGCCCCAGCCGTACGCTGACGGCCCATTGGCTACTCAAACTATCCCCGCCCACATGAACGACCAGAACCTGGAGGAGCCAACAAGATACGTGAGTCTCTGGCCTCTGTTGTGTGGCGGCTGTGTTGTGTGGCGGCTGTGTTGTGTGGCGGCTGTGTTGTGTGGCGGCTGTGTTGTGTGGCGGCTGTGTTGGCAGAGGTGTAAAAAGTACCCAATTGTCATACTTAAGAGGTAAGATACCTTAATAGAAAATGACTCAGTAAAATACTATTTGTATTGAGTAAAGCCATCGAGTTTTAAATGTACTTAAATCAAGTCAACTTTTATTTGTCACGTACAAAGTATGGTTGGGAGATGTCAACCTTTGTAATATCGTGGTTATGTACTCAATAAAACATTGTGATATACGATGGTATAAAAAATGTTTTGTTGAAAGCCTGGGCAGAGGCAAAGTGGCTAAACTGAAGTAGAGGCAAATCTTTTCCAGTATTCCTTTGTGGTGGAGCTTCAGCATGGAACAGGTGTGTCTGTGTGGTCAACACATGATGAGGAATGGGCTGTCTAACCGTTGTAGCCTAGGTTGTGTGTCATGAGTTAGGTTATAAATCATGGGCTGGACAGAAGCAAAGTACCGTCTTCAGAACTTGGTTTGCCTCGCTTTCATCTCGAGTGGTTTCGCAAACCCCTCGAGGACCGAAGGTGGGACCCGATGGATTCGAGCCAGCTGTAGTATGAGGAATGGGCAGGATTCTTAAACAGACTTACGGTTGGATGAGGGGGGAGCTCCGAGGATCTGAACCCGAGGTAGAAGCCACCGGAGAGGGAGACAGAACAGAGGGCGCAGATACACTATATATACAAAAGTTTGTGGACACCACTTCAAATTAGTGGATTCGGCTATTTCAACTTAGCCATTGCTGACAGGTGTATAAAATCCAGGACACAGCCATGCAATCTCCATAGACAAACATTGACAGGAGAATGGCATTACTAAAGAGCTCATGGACATTCAACATGGCACCCTCATAGGATGCCACCTTTCTAACAAGTCAGTTCGTCAAATATATGCTCTGCTAGAGCTTCCCCAGTCAGTGCTGTTCTTGTGGAGCGGAAACGTCTAGGAGCAACAACGACTCAGCCACGTAAAAATCATCTGTCCTCGGTGCAACATTCACAACCAAGTTCCAAACTACCTCTGGAAGCAACGTCAGCACAAGAACTGTTCATTGGGAGCTTCATGAAATGGGTTTCTATTGCCGAGCAGCCGCTCACAAGCCTACGATCATGGGCAATGCCAGGCATTGGTTGGAGTGGTGTAAATCTCGCCGACATTGGACTCTGATGCAGTGGAAGCGCGTTCTCTGGAGTGATCAAATCAAAATAATTTATATAGCCCTTCTTACATCAGCTGATATCTCAGTGCTGGACAGAAACCCAGCCTAAAACCCCAAACAGCAAGCAATGCAGGTGTAGAAGCACGTGGCTAGGAAAAACTCCCTAGAAAGGCCAAAACCTAGGAAAAAACCTATAGAGGAACCAGGATATGAGGGGTGGCCAGTCCTCTTCTGGCTGTGCCGGGTGGAGATTATAACAGAACACGGCCAATATAACAGAACATGGCCAAGATGTTCAAAATGTTCATAAATGACCAGCATGGTCAAATAATAATAATCACAGTAGTTGTCGAGGGTGCAGCAAGTCAGCACCTCAGGGGTAAATGTCAGTTGGCTTTTCATAGCCGATCATTGAGAATATCTCTACCGCTTCTGCTGTCTCTAGAGAGTTGAAAACAGCAGGTCTGGGACAGGTAGCACGTCCAGTGAACATGTCAGGGTTCCATAGCCGCATCAGAGCAGTGAATCACGCGTCATCTGGCAGTCCGACGGACGAATATGGGTTTGGCGGATGCCAGGGAAACGCTACCTGCCCCAATGCAAAGTGCCAGCTTTAAAGTTTGGTGGAGGAGGAATAATGGTCTGGTGCTGTTTTTCATGGTTCGGGCCCGTTGGTTCCAGTGAAGGGAAATCTTAATGCTACTGCATACAATGGCATGAGAGACAATTCTGTGCTTCCAACATTGTGGCAACAGTTTAGGGAAAGGCTCTTTCCTGTTTCAGCATGACAATGCCCCCATGTACTAAGCTCGGTGAGATCGGTGTTGAAGGACTTGACTGGCCTGCACAGAGCCCTGACCTCAACCCCATCGAACACCTTTGGGATGAATTGGAATGCCGACTGCGAGCCAGGTCTAATCGCCTAACATCAGCCTGACATCTCTAATGCTTCAATTTCTGTTCTACTTCTGACTTTCATGTCGCAACTCCCTGGTTGAAAATAATTTGTTATGCATTTGTGGGCTGGGCGCTGTCCTCGGATAATTGCATGGTTTGCTTTTGCCGTAAAGCCTTTTTGAAATCTGACATGGCGGCTGGATTAACAACAAGTTAAGCTTTATTTTGATTTATTACACTTGTGATTTCATAAAAGTTTAATATTTATAGTAATTTAATTTGAATTTGGCGCTCTGCAATTTCACCGGAGCGCTAAGCGTCCCACTAATCCGTAAGAAGTTAAATAAGCATGCCCCATTCAAAAAATGTAGAACTAAGAACAGATATAGCCCTTGGTTCATTCCAGACCTGACTGCCCTTGACCAGAACAAATGCATACTGCTGTGTACTGCATTAGCATCGAATAGCCCCCGAGATATGCAACTTTTCAGGGTAGTTAGGAACTAATATACACAGGCAGTTAGGAAAATAAAGGCTAGCTTTTTCAAACAGAAATTTTCATCCTGTAATACGAACTCCAAAAAGTAAATCTACGATAATCGATCATTTCAATAAGCATTTTTCTACGGGTGGCCATGCTTTCCACTTGGCTTCCCCTACCCCGGTCAACACCTCTGCACCCCCCACAGCAACTTGCCCAAGCCTCCCATATTTCTCCTTCAGCCAAATCCAGATAGCTGATGTTCTGAAAGAGCTGTAAAATCTGGACCCCTACAAATCAGCTGGGCTAGACAATCAGGACCCTCTCAAATTATCTGCCGCAGTTGTTGCAACCCCTATTACTAGCCTGTTCAACCACTCTTTCTTATTGTCTGAGATCCCTAAATATTGGAAAGCTGCCGCGGTCATCCCCCTCTTCAAAGGGGGAGACATGCTAAACCCAAACTGTTACAGACCTATATCTATCCTACCCTGCCTTTCTAAGTTATTCGAAAGCCAAGTCAACAAACAGATCACCGACCATTTTGAATCCCACCGTATCTTCTCCGATAAACAATCTGGTTTCCAAGCTGGTCATGGGTGCACCTCAATCACGCTCAAGGTCCTAAACAATATCATCTGTATATAGCCCATCCAACTACCTCATCCCCATATTGTTATTTATTTTCTTCTCCTTTGCACCCCAGTATCTCTACTTACACATTAATCTTCTGCACATCTATCACTCCAGTGTTTAATTGCTAAATTGTAATTATTTTGCCTCTATTGCCTATTTATTGCCTACCTCCCTACTCTTACTACATTTGCACACACTGTATATAGATGTTTCTGTTATTGACTGTACGTTTGTCCCATGTGTAACTCTGTGTTTGTGTCACACTGCTTTGCTTTATCTTGACCAGGTTACAGTTGTAAATGATTACTTGTTCTCAATTAGCCTACCTGTGTCAACTCACTTGAAAACCAGGAATCAGTTACATCAACAACGCCTTTTCACATTTTGTACACAGGCCTTCTCTACACAAGGCTCAAAGCATTAACTTTTAAAACATAGAATTCTAAAATCTTTACCGGTAGTGCTGTGAAGCAAAGGTTAGCGGGTACAATACTGCTACCACTTCACAAGCAGGCGGACAGAAAATGGTATTGTTGGAAATCAGTCATAACTCCTTCAGTCAGTAGCTTAGTTATACGTTTGTAAAACTACAGTCTACAGTCTTGTAGATTTTAAAACATTTAGGAAGGTCTAAAGGAGTCCACTGAGTTAAAACAGTACTCTTATTCATTCCAATACCAAATTAATTCCCCTTAAACAAATGTCATATACTTCAAGGCTAATTTTCTAATTGTCTTCAAACTTATATCAAGACAATTTAAAAATAATAATAATAACTTTCCAGCAATGTTAAATAAAACAGCAGGAAATGCTTTAAGCAGGACATCTCCATTACAAAACAATCATCAAAATAAATCACAAAAAGCAACCTAAAACAACTATAACCCACTAATTTAACCCATAAATCATTTCCCCATCGCAGTCATTACTACACCGATGGTTAATGCTAATTTTCTACATACCTTTGCCATTTATCTCAGTCAGGAACTTGGGGAAGAATGGTCACAGCACCCACACGCTTTTTGCGTTTCCTAAACTTCACTTAATCAATCCAATTCTCAGTCTGTCATCTTGTAATTGTAGATGGAAGTCCACATGCACGCCTAGTTTGTAAGATGTATATCTCCAGCTTTCAGCCTCACGTCCTTGTCCCATTAATAATCCAAAGTCCATCTCTCTCCCGGAAACTTCCACTGCCGGCCCAGTGCAGTTTCTTCTTTTCCATATAAACTCAGCAAAAAAAAGAAACGTCTCTTTTTCAGGACCCTGTCTTTCAAAGATATTCATAAAAATCCAAATAACTTCACAGATCTTCATTGTAAAGTGTTTAAACACGGTTTCCCTTGTTCAATGAACCAACATTTTTTTATGAACGTGCACCTGTGGAACGATCGTTAAGACACTAACAGCTTACAGACATGAAAAGTTAGGACACTAAAAGGCCTTTCTACTGACTGAAAAACACCAAAAGAAAGATGCAAATGACAGAATATGAGTGTCATTTGTTACTAGCAAGTTATTGACTTCATGACCCTTGTATCTTAGGCTACATATGTTAATATGGGCTATTTTTAGCACTTCTAGGTTGCTTTATAGTTTTCACTGCTTTACTTGGAGGCTTGTCAGAAGTAGGTATGACAATGTTATTTATGTTTGAGCTGATAGTGCTGGGGGAGCTGCACACAGTGGTCTTCCTACTAGGACACACAACCTCATTGCTAACAGTATAACTCTGGTTCATAGGCACATGATTACTGCATACAACAGCTGTAGGATCAGTAGAGGCATTCAGGGCTGTTAAGAGGGGCACACATTAGGTTACTTACATTGTGTCTGCCAACACCCCTGGTATAATGTACATTTAATGAAGCATTATGACAACTCAGCGACACAATGGTAGGGATTATCTAAGCTGGGCTTGAATCATTGATAAATCAATCTCTCAACACAGCCTTGAAAAGCGTGGACAGAGTCCAGTAGCCAAAATGATTTGGATGGACTCCATCATTCCTGTAAAGCAGTTTCCAGAATGTGTCAAAGTTATCTGTAAAAGTGATTCCAACAGAGCTTCTGGTTGTGTTGTTGTTGTTTCAGGTGGACGTGCGTCAGTGCCATTACCTTGTGGATCTGGACCTAGAGACCTCAGCACCCAGAGAGCCGCGCTACGCTGACAACACAGACTGGAGCGTCATCGCATCGAAACCCTTCCTAAACGCTGCCAGGTACAAACAGACAATAGATATATAGATGATATATATATATTTATACACACAGTGCATTTGGAAAGTATTCAGAACCCTTCCCTTTTCCACATTTTATGTTACAACCTTATTCTAAAATTAGGAAAATATTTTTTTCCCCTTATCAATCTACACAATATACCCCATAATGACAAAGCGAAAACAGGTTTTTGCAAATGTTCTCAAAATAAAAACTTTTTTGCCCCACTGTATAAGGTATTTAGTCAGCCACCAATTGTGCAGGTTCTCCTACTTAAAAAGATGAGAGAGGCCTGTAATTTTCATCATTGGTATACTTCAACTATGACAGACAAACTGAGAAAAAAATCCAGAAAATCACATTGAATGATTTTTAATGAATTTATTTGCAAATTATGGTGGAAAATAAGTATTTGGTCACCTAAAAACAAGCAAGATTTCTGGCTCTCACAGACCTGTAACTTCTTCTTTAAGAGGCTCCTCTGTCCTCCACTCGTTACCTGTATTAATGGCACCTGTTTGAACTTGTTATCAGTATAAAAGTCCACAACCTCAAAAAGTCACACTCCAAACTCCACTATGGCCAACACCAAAGAGCTGTCAAGGACACCAGAAACAAAATTAGACTTGCACCAGGCTGGGAAGACTGAATCTGCAATAGGTAAGCAGCTTGGTTTGAAGAAATCAACTGTGGGAGCAATTATTAGGAAATGGAAGACGCACAAGACCACTGATAATCTCCCTCGATCTGGGGCTCATCCCGTGGGGTCAAAATGATCACAAGAACGGTGAGCAAAAATCACAGAACCACACTGGGACCAAAGTAACAAAGCCTACCATCAGTAACACACTACGCCGCCAGGGACTCAAATCCTGCAGTGCCAGACGTGTCCCCCTGCTTAAGCCAGTACATGTCCAGGCACGTCTGAAGTTAGCTAGAGAACTTTTGGATGATCCAGAAGAAGATTGGGAGAATGTAATATGGTCAGATTAAACCAAAATATAAATTTTTGGTAAAAACTCAACTCGTCGTGTTTGGAGGACAAAGAATCCTGAGTTGCATCCAAAGAACACCATACCTACTGGGAAGCATGGGGGTGGAAACATCATGCTTTGGGGCTGTTTTTCTGCAAAGGGACCACGACGACTGATCTGTGTAAAGGAAAGAATGAATGGGGCCATGTATCGTGAGATTTTGAGTGAAAACCTCCTTCCATCAGCAAGGGCATTGAAGATGAAACGTGGCTGGGTCTTTCTGTGGGGAAGTGTACCAAAACATTTCAGCAGCATTGAAGGTCCCCAAAAACACAGTGGCCTCCATCATTCTTATTTGGAAGATGTTTGGAACCACCAAGACTCTTCCTAGAGCTGGTCGCCTGGCCAAACTGAGCAATCTGGGGAGAAGGGCCTTGGTCAGGGAGGTGACCAAGAACCCGATGGTCACTCTGACAGCGCTCCAGAGTTCCTCTGTGGAGATGTAAAAACATTCCAGAAGGACAACCATCTCTGCAGAATCCACCAATCAGGCCTTTATGGTAGACTGGCTAGATGGAAGTCACTGCTCAGTAAAAAGGCAAATGACAGCTTGGAGTTTTCCAAAAGGCACCAAAAATACTCTCAGACCAAGAGAAACCAGATGCTCTGGTCTGATGAAACCAAGATTGAACTCATTTGCCTGAATGCCAAGCGTCTGGAGGAAACCTGGCACCAACCCTAAGGTGAAGCATGGTGGTAGCAGCATCATGCTGTGGGGATGTTTTTCAGCGGCAGGATCTGGGAGACTAGTCAGGATCAAGGGAAAGATGAACGGAGCAATGTACAGAGAGATCCTTGATGAAAACCTGCTCCAGACCGCGACCTCAGACTGGGGCGAAGGTTCACCTTCCAACAGGACAACGACCCTAAGCACACAGCCAAGACAACGCAGGAGTAGCTTCGTGACAAGTCTCTGAATGTCCTTGAGTGGCCCAGCCAGAGCCCGGACTTGAACCCAATCGAACATCTCTAGAGAGATCTAAAAAATAGCTGTGCATCGAAGTTCCCCTTCCAGCCTGGCAGAGCTTGAGAGGATCTGCAGAGAAGAATGGGAGAAACTCCACAAATACAAGAGTGCAAAGCTTGTAGCGTCATACCCCAAAAGACTTGGTCGTAATGCTTCCAAAGGTGCTTCAACAAAGTACTGAGTAAAGGGTCTGAATACTTATGTAAATGTTATATTTCAGTTTTTATTTGTAATACATTTGCAAAAATATGTAAAAAAAAAAATATTTGTCCTTGTTGGGTATTGTGTGTAGATTGATGAGGGAAAAAACGATCTAATCCTTTTTAGAATAATCAAATCGAAATATATTGGTCACTTAGCAGATGTTATTGCAGGGGTAGCAAAATGTTTCTAGCTCCAACAGTACAGTAACATCCAAAAATATCGCAACAGTACATATCTAAAGTAAAGGAATGCAATTAATATAAATATTTGGATGAGCAATGTCAGAGCGTCATAGACTAAAATACAGTAGAATAGAATACAGTATATACATATGAGATGAGTAACACAGTATGTAAACATTATTAAAGTGACTAGTTAGTAAACACAGTAGAATAGAATACAGTATATACATATGAGATGAGTAACACAGTATGTAAACATTATTAAAATGACTAGGCTGTAATGTAACAATGTTGTAGAATAATAGTGAAGACATCAAACTATGAAATAACACTTATGGAATAACCAAAAAAGTGTTAAACAGATCTAAATATATTTTATATTTGATTTTATTAAAAGTCGTGACCCTTTTGCCTTGATGACAGCTTTGCAAACTCTTGGTATTCTCTCAACCAGCCTCACCTGGAATGCTTTTCCAACAGTTGAAGGATTTCCCACATATGCTGAGCACTTGTTGGCTGCTTTTCTTTCACTCTGCGTTCCAACTCATCCCAAACCATCTCAATTGGGTTGAGGTCAGGTGATTGGCGTATCACTGCAGAATTCTGTGGTAGCCATGCTGGTTAAGTGTGCTTGAATTCTAAATAAATCACAGACAGTGTCAATTTCTGATGCTGGTAACTCTAATGAACTTATCCTCTGCAGCAGAGGTAACTCTGGTTCTTCCTTTCCTGTGGCGGTCCTTATGAGAGCCAATTTCATCATAGCGCTTCATGGTATTTGCGACTGCACTTGAAGGAACTTTCAAAGTTCTTAAAATTTTCCGGATTGCCAGATTGACCTTCATCAAATCAAACTTTATTTGTCACGTGCGCCAAATATAACAAGTGTAGACTTTACTGTGAAATGCTTACTTGCAAACCCTTAACCAACAGTGCAGTTCAAGAAAGAGTTAAGAAAATATTTACCAAATAAACGAAAGTAAAAAATAATACAATAACAAGGCTATGTACAGGGGGTACCGGTACCGAGTCAATGTGCGGTGGTACAGGAAAGAGGTAATTTGTACATGTAGGTGGGGGTGAAGTGACTATGCATAGGTAATAAACAGCAAGTATCAGCAGTGTACAAAACAAATGGAGGGGGTGTCAATGTAAATTGTCCAGGTGGCCATTTCATTCATTGTTCAGCAGTCTTATGGCTTGGGGTTAGACGCTGTTAAGGAGCCTTTTGGTCCAAGACTTGGCGCGCCGGTACCGAGAAAACAATTTGACTTGGGTGACTGGAGTCTTTGACAATTTTATGGGCTTTCCTCTGACACCACCTAGTATGGATGGCAGGAAGCTTGGCCCCTGCCATCAACTGGGCCGTACACACTACCCTCTGTAGCGCCTTACGGTCAGATGCCGAGCAGTTGCTATACCAGGCAGTGATGCTCTCTGGTGCAGCTGAAGAACTTTGAGGATCTGGGGACCCATGCCAAGTGTTTTCAGTCTCCTAAAGGGGAAAAGGTGGTGTTGTGCCCACTTCACATCTGTCTTGGTGTGTTTGGACCATGATAGTTCGTTGGTGATGTGGACACCAAGGAACTTTGAACCTGCTCCACTACAGCCCTGTTGATGTTAATGGGGGCCTGTTCGGCCCACCTTTTCCTGTAGTCCACGATCAACTCCTTTTCTCTTTGCTTATTTGAGCTGTTCTTGCCATAATATGGACTTGGTCTTTTACCAAATAGGGCTATCTTCTGTATACCACCGCTTCCTTGTCACATCACAACTGATTGGCTCAAATGCATGAAGAAGGAAATAATTCCACAAATTAACTTTTAACAAGGCACACCTGTAAATTGAAATGCATTCCAGGTGACTACTTCATGAAACTGGTTGAGAGAGGCTACTTTGGAGAATCTCAAATTTTAAATATATATTTTTTACACTTTTTTGGTTACTACATGATATTTGACATGTGTTATTTCATAGTTTTGATGTCTACACTATTATTTTACAATGTAGAATATAGTGAAAATAAAGAAATACCCTTGAATGAGTAGGTGTCAACTTTTTACTGGTTTGTTCTTTAATTTAGACACATACAATGAGAGGTTATGTGTGACAGCAGTAAATATAATGGTAATGTGATATTTACTTCCTCTCGCCTCTCTCTCCTCTGTCCTCCTCTGTCCTCTCTCCTCTCTCCTCCCTCCTCTCTCTCCTCCTCTGTCCTCTCTCCTCTGTCTCCTCTCTCCCTCCTCCTCTGTCCTCTCTCCTCCCTCCTCTCTCTCCTCTCTGTCCTCTCTCCTCTCTCCCTCTCTCCTCTCCCTCCTCCTCTGTCCTCTCTCTCCTCCTCTGTCCTCTCTGTCCTCTCTCCTCTGTCCTCTCCCTCCTCTGTCCTCTCCCTCCTCTGTCCTCTCTCTCCTCCTCTGTCCTCTCTCTCCTCCTCTGTCCTCTCCCTTTCTCTCAGGTCTTCTCCTCTGTTCAGAGCGTTCTTCATTCCCTTCCTCTCTGAGCATCACACCACATACACACGATACGTCATCCTGAAACCACGACGACCAAAGCAGCCTCGCAAACGCAGCCACGCCTGACCTCTGATCCCTGACCCTCAGCTCTGAAGTCTGCCCTGTTCCCCCTCTACCCCACACATCTCCACTCATTCCTCTGGATGGGATGGGTGTTTTAAAAGATTTCTGACCCTTTAAGAACATAAGTCATGTGAGTGTGAAAGAGACATGTCCTGACCATCAAATGTTTGAAAGTGATGTTGACATGTGTAATTAAGGTGTGTGTGTGTATGTGTCAGAGAGCGAGTGTACGAGACTTTAATTGGAGAATAAAAACCTCTAAGTAAAAACAGACTGAGTTCAGAGTACCTTTATTTAGGGAGTACACACACTTTAATCAGTGGCAACCATAGTTCTCATTTCCTTGTTATCTATTCAAATGTTATTGTCCCGTGTACAAGGACAATGAAATGCCTTTCTTGCAAGCTCTTCCCCAACAATGCAGTAATTCATTACAGTAGTACAATCATTAAACTATAAAGTAAAATTGAATAACAGTAGTACTATAAAGAAAAAAGAAAAAAAATGTGAACAGAAGATATACAGTATCCTGAACAGTAACAACAGCAAGGAGAGGAGAAGGGGGGGGGACTGGGGGAGAAAGTTGGATGATGGGAACAGGACAAGTAGAGGGGAGGGGGGGGGGGGGGGTGGAGGATGGGAAGAGAAGAGGGGGGACAGGTGGAATGTGGGAGAAATGTGGAGGAGTGGAGAGAGAAAGGTGGAGGATGGGGGAGGAGGAGGAGGGACGAAAGGTGAGGGATGGGGAGGAAGAGTGGGAGAACGGGGGAGGGGTGGGGGATGGGAAGAGATGAGGGAGAAAGTTGGAGGATGGGAAGAGGAGAGGGGGAGAAAGGTGGAGGATGGGGGGGATGAGGGAGAAGATATCATATCAGACCCAGCTATATATCATTTATAATATCAGACCCAGCTATATATCATGTATTATATCAGACCCAGCTATATATCATCTATAACATCAGACCCAGCTATATATCATATCAGACCCAGCTATATATCATCTATAATATCAGACCCAGCTATATATCATTTATAATATCAGACCCAGCTATATATCATGTATTATATCAGACCCAGCTATATATCATGTATTATATCAGACCCAGCTATATATCATATATAATATCAGACCCAGCTATATATCATTTATAATATCAGACCCAGCTATATATCATGTATTATATCAGACCCAGCTATATATCATGTATTATATCAGACCCAGCTATATATCATATATAATATCAGACCCAGCTATATATCATATCAGTCCCAGCTATACATCTATAATATCAGACCCAGCTATATATCATCTATAATATCAGACCCAGCTATATATCATGTATTATATCAGACCCAGCTATATATCATATATAATATCAGACCCAGCTATATATCATATATCATATCAGACCCAGCTATATATCATATCAGACCCAGCTATATATCATGTATTATATCAGACCCAGCTATACATCTATAATATCAGACCCAGCTATATATCATATATCATATCAGACCCAGCTATATATCATATCAGACCCAGCTATATATCATGTATTATATCAGACCCAGCTATACATCTATAATATCAGACCCAGCTATATATCATGTATTATATCAGACCCAGCTATACATCTATAATATCAGACCCAGCTATATATCATGTATTATATCAGACCCAGCTATATATCATATATAATATCAGACCCAGCTATATATCATATATCATATCAGACCCAGCTATATATCATATCAGACCCAGCTATATATCATGTATTATATCAGACCCAGCTATACATCTATAATATCAGACCCAGCTATATATCATATATCATATCAGACCCAGCTATATATCATATCAGACCCAGCTATATATCATGTATTATATCAGACCCAGCTATATATCATGTATTATATCAGACCCAGCTATATATCATATATAATATCAGACCCAGCTATATATCATATATAATATCAGACCCAGCTATATATCATGTATTATATCAGACCCAGCTATATATCATATATAATATCAGACCCAGCTATATATCATATATAATATCAGACCCAGCTATATATCATGTATTATATCAGACCCAGCTATATATCATATATAATATCAGACCCAGCTATATATCATATCAGTCCCAGCTATACATCTATAATATCAGACCCAGCTATATATCATGTATTATATCAGACCCAGCTATATATCATATATAATATCAGACCCAGCTATATATCATATATCATATCAGACCCAGCTATACATCTATAATATCAGACCCAGCTATATATCATCTATAATATCAGACCCAGCTATATATCATGTATTATATCAGACCCAGCTATATATCATATATAATATCAGACCCAGCTATATATCATATATAATATCAGTCCCAGCTATATATCATGTATTATATCAGACCCAGCTATATATCATGTATTATATCAGACCCAGCTATATATCATATATAATATCAGACCCAGCTATATATCATCTATAATATCAGACCCAGCTATATATCATATCAGTCCCAGCTATACATCTATAATATCAGACCCAGCTATATATCATCTATAATATCAGACCCAGCTATATATCATATATAATATCAGACCCAGCTATATATCATCTATAATATCAGACCCAGCTATATATCATATATAATATCAGACCCAGCTATATATCATCTATCATATCAGACCCAGCTATATATCATGTCAGTCCCAGCTATACATCTATAATATCAGACCCAGCTATATATCATATATAATATCAGACCCAGCTATATATCATCTATAATATCAGACCCAGCTATATATCATCTATAATATCAGACCCAGCTATATATCATCTATAATATCAGACCCAGCTATATATCATCTATAATATCAGACCCAGCTATATATCATCTATAATATCAGACCCAGCTATATATCATATATAATATCAGACCCAGCTATATATCATATATAATATCAGACCCAGCTATATATCATATATAATATCAGACCCAGCTATATATCATCTATAATATCAGACCCAGCTATATATCATCTATAATATCAGACCCAGCTATATATCATCTATAATATCAGACCCAGCTATATATCATCTATAATATCAGACCCAGCTATATATCATCTATAATATCAGACCCAGCTATATATCATCTATAATATCAGACCCAGCTATATATCATCTATAATATCAGACCCAGCTATATATCATATATAATATCAGACCCAGCTATGCATCTATAATATCAGACCCAGCTATATATCATCTATAATATCAGACCCAGCTATATATCATATATAATATCAGACCCAGCTATATATCATTTATAATATCAGACCCAGCTATACATCTATAATATCAGACCCAGCTATATATCATATATAATATCAGACCCAGCTATATATCATCTATAATATCAGACCCAGCTATATATCATATATAATATCAGACCCAGCTATATATCATATATAATTTCAGACCCAGCTATATATCATATATAATATCAGACCCAGCTATGCATCTATAATATCAGACCCAGCTATATATCATTTATAATATCAGACCCAGCTATACATCTATAATATCAGACCCAGCTATATATCATCTATAATATCAGACCCAGCTATATATCATATATAATATCAGACCCAGCTATATATCATCTATAACATCAGACCCAGCTATGCATCTATAATATCAGACCCAGCTATATATCATATATCATATCAGACCCAGCTATACATCTATAATATCAGACCCAGCTATATATCATGTATTATATCAGACCCAGCTATATATCATGTATTATATCAGACCCAGCTATATATCATTTATAATATCAGACCCAGCTATATATCATTTATAATATCAGACCCAGCTATATATCATTTATAATATCAGACCCAGCTATATATCATATATAATATCAGACCCAGCTATATATCATATATAATATCAGACCCAGCTATATATCATATATCATATCAGACCCAGCTATATATCATATATAATATCAGACCCAGCTATATATCATTTATAATATCAGACCCAGCTATATATCATATATAATATCAGACCCAGCTATATATCATATATAATATCAGACCCAGCTATATATCATATATAATATCAGACCCAGCTATATATCATATATCATATCAGACCCAGCTATATATCATATATAATATCAGACCCAGCTATATATCATATATAATATCAGACCCAGCTATATATCATATATAATATCAGACCCAGCTATATATCATCTATAATATCAGACCCAGCTATATATCATATATCATATCAGACCCAGCTATATCATCATTTATATATCATTTATAATATCAGACCCAGCTATATATCATATATAATATCAGACCCAGCTATATATCATATATAATATCAGACCCAGCTATGCATCTATAATATCAGACCCAGCTATATATCATCTATGATATCAGACCCAGCTATATATCATATATAATATCAGACCCAGCTATGCATCTATAATATCAGACCCAGCTATATATCATTTATAATATCAGACCCAGCTATATATCATATATAATATCAGACCCAGCTATATATCATTTATAATATCAGACCCAGCTATGCATCTATAATATCAGACCCAGCTATATATCATATATAATATCAGACCCAGCTATATATCATTTATAATATCAGACCCAGCTATATATCATATATCATATCAGACCCAGCTATATATCATCTATAATATCAGACCCAGCTATATATCATATATCATATCAGACCCAGCTATATATCATATATAATATCAGACCCAGCTATGCATCTATAATATCAGACCCAGCTATATATCATTTATAATATCAGACCCAGCTATATATCATATATAATATCAGACCCAGCTATATATCATATATAATATCAGACCCAGCTATGCATCTATAATATCAGACCCAGCTATATATCATATATCATATCAGACCCAGCTATATATCATATATAATATCAGACCCAGCTATATATCATATATAATATCAGACCCAGCTATATATCATATATCATATCAGACCCAGCTATATATCATATATAATATCAGACCCAGCTATATATCATCTATAATATCAGACCCAGCTATATATCATTTATAATATCAGACCCAGCTATATATCATATATAATATCAGACCCAGCTATATATCATATATAATATCAGACCCAGCTATATATCATATATCATATCAGACCCAGCTATATATCATATATAATATCAGACCCAGCTATACATCATATATCATATCAGACCCAGCTATATATCATATATAATATCAGACCCAGCTATATATCATATATCATATCAGACCCAGCTATATATCATATATAATATCAGACCCAGCTATATATCATATATAATATCAGACCCAGCTATATATCATCTATAATATCAGACCCAGCTATATATCATATATAATATCAGACCCAGCTATACATCATATATCATATCAGACCCAGCTATATATCATATATAATATCAGACCCAGCTATACATCATATATCATATCAGACCCAGCTATATATCATTTATAATATCAGACCCAGCTATACATCTATAATATCAGACCCAGCTATACATCATATATCATATCAGACCCAGCTATATATCATATATAATATCAGACCCAGCTATACATCATCTATAATATCAGACCCAGCTATATATCATCTATAATATCAGACCCAGCTATATATCATCTATAATATCAGACCCAGCTATATATCATATATAATATCAGACCCAGCTATATATCATCTATAATATCAGACCCAGCTATATATCATATATAATATCAGACCCAGCTATATATCATCTATCATATCAGACCCAGCTATATATCATGTCAGTCCCAGCTATACATCTATAATATCAGACCCAGCTATATATCATATATAATATCAGACCCAGCTATATATCATCTATAATATCAGACCCAGCTATATATCATCTATAATATCAGACCCAGCTATATATCATCTATAATATCAGACCCAGCTATATATCATCTATAATATCAGACCCAGCTATATATCATCTATAATATCAGACCCAGCTATATATCATATATAATATCAGACCCAGCTATATATCATATATAATATCAGACCCAGCTATATATCATCTATAATATCAGACCCAGCTATATATCATCTATAATATCAGACCCAGCTATATATCATCTATAATATCAGACCCAGCTATATATCATCTATAATATCAGACCCAGCTATATATCATCTATAATATCAGACCCAGCTATATATCATCTATAATATCAGACCCAGCTATATATCATCTATAATATCAGACCCAGCTATATATCATCTATAATATCAGACCCAGCTATATATCATCTATAATATCAGACCCAGCTATATATCATATATAATATCAGACCCAGCTATGCATCTATAATATCAGACCCAGCTATATATCATCTATAATATCAGACCCAGCTATATATCATATATAATATCAGACCCAGCTATATATCATTTATAATATCAGACCCAGCTATACATCTATAATATCAGACCCAGCTATATATCATATATAATATCAGACCCAGCTATATATCATCTATAATATCAGACCCAGCTATATATCATATATAATATCAGACCCAGCTATATATCATATATAATTTCAGACCCAGCTATATATCATATATAATATCAGACCCAGCTATGCATCTATAATATCAGACCCAGCTATATATCATTTATAATATCAGACCCAGCTATACATCTATAATATCAGACCCAGCTATATATCATCTATAATATCAGACCCAGCTATATATCATATATAATATCAGACCCAGCTATATATCATCTATAACATCAGACCCAGCTATGCATCTATAATATCAGACCCAGCTATATATCATATATCATATCAGACCCAGCTATACATCTATAATATCAGACCCAGCTATATATCATGTATTATATCAGACCCAGCTATATATCATGTATTATATCAGACCCAGCTATATATCATTTATAATATCAGACCCAGCTATATATCATTTATAATATCAGACCCAGCTATATATCATTTATAATATCAGACCCAGCTATATATCATATATAATATCAGACCCAGCTATATATCATATATAATATCAGACCCAGCTATATATCATATATCATATCAGACCCAGCTATATATCATATATAATATCAGACCCAGCTATATATCATTTATAATATCAGACCCAGCTATATATCATATATAATATCAGACCCAGCTATATATCATATATAATATCAGACCCAGCTATATATCATATATAATATCAGACCCAGCTATATATCATATATCATATCAGACCCAGCTATATATCATATATAATATCAGACCCAGCTATATATCATATATAATATCAGACCCAGCTATATATCATATATAATATCAGACCCAGCTATATATCATCTATAATATCAGACCCAGCTATATATCATATATCATATCAGACCCAGCTATATATCATTTATAATATCAGACCCAGCTATATATCATTTATAATATCAGACCCAGCTATATATCATATATAATATCAGACCCAGCTATATATCATATATAATATCAGACCCAGCTATGCATCTATAATATCAGACCCAGCTATATATCATCTATGATATCAGACCCAGCTATATATCATATATAATATCAGACCCAGCTATGCATCTATAATATCAGACCCAGCTATATATCATTTATAATATCAGACCCAGCTATATATCATATATAATATCAGACCCAGCTATATATCATTTATAATATCAGACCCAGCTATGCATCTATAATATCAGACCCAGCTATATATCATATATAATATCAGACCCAGCTATATATCATTTATAATATCAGACCCAGCTATATATCATATATCATATCAGACCCAGCTATATATCATCTATAATATCAGACCCAGCTATATATCATATATCATATCAGACCCAGCTATATATCATATATAATATCAGACCCAGCTATGCATCTATAATATCAGACCCAGCTATATATCATTTATAATATCAGACCCAGCTATATATCATATATAATATCAGACCCAGCTATATATCATATATAATATCAGACCCAGCTATGCATCTATAATATCAGACCCAGCTATATATCATATATCATATCAGACCCAGCTATATATCATATATAATATCAGACCCAGCTATATATCATATATAATATCAGACCCAGCTATATATCATATATAATATCAGACCCAGCTATATATCATATATCATATCAGACCCAGCTATATATCATATATAATATCAGACCCAGCTATATATCATCTATAATATCAGACCCAGCTATATATCATTTATAATATCAGACCCAGCTATATATCATATATAATATCAGACCCAGCTATATATCATATATAATATCAGACCCAGCTATATATCATATATCATATCAGACCCAGCTATATATCATATATAATATCAGACCCAGCTATACATCATATATCATATCAGACCCAGCTATATATCATATATAATATCAGACCCAGCTATATATCATATATCATATCAGACCCAGCTATATATCATATATAATATCAGACCCAGCTATATATCATATATAATATCAGACCCAGCTATATATCATCTATAATATCAGACCCAGCTATATATCATATATAATATCAGACCCAGCTATACATCATATATCATATCAGACCCAGCTATATATCATATATAATATCAGACCCAGCTATACATCATATATCATATCAGACCCAGCTATATATCATTTATAATATCAGACCCAGCTATACATCTATAATATCAGACCCAGCTATACATCATATATCATATCAGACCCAGCTATATATCATATATAATATCAGACCCAGCTATACATCATATATCATATCAGACCCAGCTATATATCATATATAATATCAGACCCAGCTATATATCATCTATAATATCAGACCCAGCTATATATCATATATAATATCAGACCAACTATACATCATATATCATATCAGACCCAGCTATATATCATATCAGTCCCAGCTATATATCATATATAATATCAGACCCAGCTATATATCATATATCATATCAGACCCAGCTATATATCATATATCATATCAGACCCAGCTATATATCATTTATAATATCAGACCCAGCTATATATCATCTATAATATCAGACCCAGCTATGCATCTATAATATCAGACCCAGCTATATATCATATATCATATCAGACCCAGCTATATATCATATATCATATCAGACCCAGCTATATATCATTTATAATATCAGACCCAGCTATATATCATTTATAATATCAGACCCAGCTATATATCATATATCATATCAGACCCAGCTATATATCATATATCATATCAGACCCAGCTATATATCATTTATAATATCAGACCCAGCTATATATCATCTATAATATCAGACCCAGCTATATATCATTTATAATATCAGACCCAGCTATATATCATTTATAATATCAGACCCAGCTATATATCATTTATAATATCAGACCCAGCTATATATCATTTATAATATCAGACCCAGCTATATATCATTTATAATATCAGACCCAGCTATATATCATTTATAATATCAGACCCAGCTATATATCATCTATAATATCAGACCCAGCTATATATCATTTATAATATCAGACCCAGCTATATATCATATATCATATCAGACCCAGCTATGCATCTATAATATCAGACCCAGCTATATATCATATATAATATCAGACCCAGCTATGCATCTATAATATCAGACCCAGCTATATATCATTTATAATATCAGACCCAGCTATATATCATATATCATATCAGACCCAGCTATATATCATATATCATATCAGACCCAGCTATGCATCTATAATATCAGACCCAGCTATATATCATATATAATATCAGACCCAGCTATGCATCTATAATATCAGACCCAGCTATATATCATTTATAATATCAGACCCAGCTATATATCATATATAATATCAGACCCAGCTATATATCATTTATAATATCAGACCCAGCTATATATCATATATAATATCAGACCCAGCTATATATCATTTATAATATCAGACCCAGCTATATATCATTTATAATCTATGGGGGTGCCACAGGGTTCAATTCTCGGGCCGACTCTTTTCTCTGTATATATCAATGATGTTTCTCATGCTGCGGGCGATTCCCTGATCCACCTCTACGCAGACGACACCATTCTATATACTTCCGGCCCGTCCTTGGACACTGTGCTATCTAACCTCCAAACGAGCTTCAATGCCATACAGCACTCCTTCCGTGGCCTCCAACTGCTCTTAAACGCTAGTAAAACCAAATGCATGCTTTTCAACCGTTCGCTGCCTGCACCCGCACGCCTGACCAGCATCACCACCCTGGATGGTTCCGACCTTGAATATGTGGACATCTATAAGTACCTAGGTGTCTGGCTAGACTCTAAACTCTCCTTCCAGACCCATATCAAACATCTCCAATCGAAAATCAAATCAAGAGTCGGCTTTCTATTCCGCAACAAAGCCTCCTTCACTCACGCCGCCAAACTTACCCTAGTAAAACTGACTATCCTACCGATCCTCGACTTCGGCGATGTCATCTACAAAATTGCTTCCAACACTCTACTCAGCAAACTGGATGCAGTTTATCACAGTGCCATCCGTTTTGTCACTAAAGCACCTTATACCACCCACCACTGCGACTTGTATGCTCTAGTCGGCTGGCCCTCGCTACATATTCGTCGCCAGACCCACTGGCTCCAGGTCATCTACAAGTCCATGCTAGGTAAAGCTCCGCCTTATCTCAGTTCACTGGTTACGATGGCAACACCCATCCGTAGCACGCGCTCCAGCAGGTGTATCTCACTGATCATCCCTAAAGCCAACACCTCATTTGGCCGCCTTTCGTTCCAGTTCTCTGCTGCCTGTGATTGGAACTAATTGCAAAAATCGCTGAAGTTGGAGACTTTTATCTCCCTCACCAACTTCAAACATCTGCTATCTGAGCAGCTAACCGATCGCTGCAGCTGTACATAGTCTATTGGTAAATAGCCCACCCATTTTCACCTACCTCATCCCCATACTGTTTTTATTTATTTATTTTTCTGCTCTTTTGCACACCAATATCTCTATCTCTACCTTTACATAACCATCTGATCATTTATCACTCCAGTGTTAATCTGCATAATTGTAATTATTTGCATACCTTCTCATGCCTTTTGCACACAATGTATATATAGACTCCCCTTTTTTCTACTGTGTTATTGAGTTGTTAATTGTTTACTCCATGTGTAACTTTGTGTTGTCTGTTCACACTGCTATGCCTTATCTTGGCCAGGTCGCAGTTGCAAATGAGAACTTGTTCTCAACTAGCCTACCTGGTTAAATAAAGGTGAAATAAAAAATAAATAAAAAATAATATCAGACCCAGCTATATATCATATATAATATCAGACCCAGCTATATATCATATATCATATCAGACCCAGCTATATATCATGTATTATATCATACCCAGCTATATATCATATATCATATCAGACCCAGCTATATATCATATCAGTCCCAGCTATACATCTATAATATCAGACCCAGCTATATATCATCTATAATATCAGACCCAGCTATATATCATATCAGTCCCAGCTATACATCTATAATATCAGACCCAGCTATATATCATATATAATATCAGACCCAGCTATATATCATGTATTATATCATACCCAGCTATATATCATATATCATATCAGACCCAGCTATATATCATATCAGTCCCAGCTATACATCTATAATATCAGACCCAGCTATATATCATCTATAATATCAGACCCAGCTATATATCATATATAATATCAGACCCAGCTATATATCATATATCATATCAGACCCAGCTATATATCATTTATAATATCAGACCCAGCTATATATCATTTATAATATCAGACCCAGCTATATATCATATATAATATCAGACCCAGCTATATATCATATATAATATCAGACCCAGCTATGCATCTATAATATCAGACCCAGCTATATATCATCTATAATATCAGACCCAGCTATATATCATATATAATATCAGACCCAGCTATATATCATATATAATATCAGACCCAGCTATGCATCTATAATATCAGACCCAGCTATATATCATCTATAATATCAGACCCAGCTATATATCATCTATAATATCAGACCCAGCTATATATCATTTATAATATCAGACCCAGCTATATATCATATATAATATCAGACCCAGCTATATAACATGTGAATGGGGGCGTGCTCGGTCCTCCGTTTCCTGTAGTCCACAATCAGCTCCTTTGTCTTGCTGATGTTGAAGGAGAGGTGGTTGTGCTGGCACCACACCACCAGTTCTCTGATTTGTCTGGTCGTGTCACTGGGCAGCTCACGGCTGGGTTTCCCTATGTAATCCGTGACAGTTTGCAAGCCCTGACACATCCGACCAGATTCAGAGCCAGTGTAGTACGATTCAATCTCAGTCTTGTATTGATGCTTTGACTGTTTGAATGTTCGTTTTAGGGCATAGCGGGATTTCTTATGAAATGGTTTGTGTTCCTCTCCTTGAACGCAGCAACTAGCATTTATCTCAGGACGGATGTTGCCTGTAATCAAATCAAATGTTATTTGTCACATACACATGGTTAGCAGATGTTAATGCGAGTGTAGCGAAATGCTTGTGCTTCTAGTTCCGACAATGCAGTAATAACAAGTAATCTAACTAACAATTCCAAAACTACTACCTTATAGACACAAGTGTAAGGGGATAAAGAATATGTACATAAAGATATATGAATGAGTGATGGTACAGCGCGGCATAGGCAAGATACAGTAGATAGTATTGAGTACAGTATATACATATGAGATGAGTATGTAAACAAAGTGGCATAGTTAAAGTGGCTAGTGATACATGTATTACATAAAGATGCAGTAGATGATATAGAGTACAGTATATACGTATACATATGAGATTAATAATGTAGGGTATGTAAACATTACATTTGGTAGCATTGTTTAATGCTCATTTCCCATCATTTCCCATCATTTCCCATATTTAAAGTGGCTGGAGTTGAGTCAGTGTGTTGGCAGCAGACACTCAATGTTAGTGGTGGCTGTTTAACAGTCTGATGGCCTTGAGATAGAAGCTGTTTTTCAGTCTCTCGGTCCCAGCTTTGATGCACCTGTACTGACCTCGCCTTCTGGCTTATGTACGTACCGTCACTGTGGGTGACTTCGTCGATGCACGTATTAATGAAGCTGGTTACTGATGTGGTAAACTCCTCATTCCATTGGATGAATCCCAGAACATATTCCGGTCTGTGCTGGCAAAACATCCCTGTAGCTTACCATCCGCTTCCGTATTGTCACTGGTACTTCCTGTTTGAATTTTTGGTTGTACGCAGGAATCAGGAGGATAGAGTTATGGTCAGATTTGCCAAATGGAGGACGTGAGAGTTTTGTATGCGTCTCTGTGTGTGGAGTAAAGGTGGTCTAGAGTTTTCGCCTCTTGTTGCACATGAGACATGCTGGTAGAAATTAGGTAAGATGAATTTCAGTCTTCATACATTTAAATAACAGGCCATTAGGAGAGCCGCCTCTGATTAAGTATTTTGTTGTTTGCTTATGGCCTTATACAGCTCATTGAGAGCGGACTTAGTACCAGTATCGGTTTGTGGTGGTAAATAGACAGCTACAAAAACATATAGAAGAAAACTCTAGGTAAATAGTATTGTCTGCAGCTTATCATGAGTTTTTCTAACTCAGGCAAGCAGAACGCCAAGACTTCCTTAGTATTAGAGATTGCGCACCAGCTGTTATTAACAAAGAGACACACACCTCTCCGACGCTGACATTTCTTTATTTAACCAGGCAAGTCAGTTTAGAACAAATTCTTATTTACAATGACGGCCAATAGAACAGAGGGCACTGCCCACTTTATCTACCATCTTCAGAAGTATCACTCTGTTGCAGTTATGATTTTATTTAACCTTTATTTAACTAGACAAGTAAGTTAATTTCTTATTTACAATGACGGCCTACCAGAAGACAAAAGGCCTCCTGCGGGATCGGGGCTGGCTGGAATTAAAAATTAAATAAAAATATGGGACAAAACACACATCATGACAACACTACACAAAGAGAGACCTAAGACGTCAACATAGCATGGCAGCAACACACCATGACAACAACATGGTAGCAACACAACATGGCAGCAGCACAACATGGTAGCAGCACAAACCAGGGATGCTAACTAGTCACCTTTTGGCAAAATTTGCCGTTATGAATCCAAAATAGGTGATCCATGTGATTTAGTGTGGATCCGGTGGGGGGGGGGGGTTGAATGACTACTGGCTGTATGTGATCGAGTGATGTACGTTTGGAGCAATACTGTCTGTATTCAAGGCAATTGTTCTAATAACAACAGAATACAGCAAGCGACTGAAGAGAGAAGAGACAACCAATGTGCTAGTTTCAGCATCAGCGCGCATTCTGGAAAGACAGCGGGGAAGTGAAAAGGCAGTTTGCCAGGTAACTTAGCAGCACGACCCCTGACCGATAACGAAGAGGTGGGTGAGAAGCCTGATCAAAGAGATGGGGGGTGAGAAGGTGATAAAGCACACTTCATGAGCCGTAACCGAAAAACAAGTGGCATTTGGAAAGTTTGAGGTGAGGGAACAAGTATTGTTAGCATTAAGTATCTTGCTAGCTGGATCAAATTCTCCCTTAGCTAGCCAGAGAAATGTTGAGCAACATCAACCAACTTAACTGATCAAATAATTAAGTTTATGGTGTGAAGATTAGCTGGCTAATAAAGTCAGACCGCTAACCTTAGCTCATCTGATCAGTAGCTAGCTAACGTTAGTAACCTAACCAATTCGCTATAGTATAAACTGATAACGTTGCCATTCCTCAAGTTATAATGCGTTAGTTGCTTACTGGAGCCTGGCAATATATGTGAAATGTTAACTAGTTAACCAGCTAATGTCCTGAACTACTAACAGTGGCTAGTTGAGAACAAGTTCTCATTTACAACTGTGACCTGGCCAAGATAAAGCATAGCAGTGTGAACAGACAACACAGAGTTACACATGGAATAAACAATTAACAAGTCAATAATACAGTAGAAAAAGAAACAAATATGAGTTCATAAGAAGGGATTGTGTGACACGGACAAGGAGTAATTAAATATAACGAACACCATTCCAAACTAGTCTGGAGAGGAGTGGGTTAAGTAAGCAGATACGGTCGTTAACCTATGGTTGAACCGACGAAACTGAGCCCTGGGTTGTTTTAGATAAGGCAGTGAGTGCATTCCTAGGTTCTCTGTTAATTAGAACTGTCAGCCAAGTGGTGATCAATAATGGTGAGGGATCAAGAGTTAATTCAGTTATGTTGTGTGACCTGTGAGTGTGTTAGTGAGTTGGAATGAACTTTTAAACTCACTTAATTCTAGGTCGGGAGGAGGGGATTCATTCTAGAAGCAATGAAATGACGTCATGTTATTGTATATAAACTGTTGCTCGTGGTAACGTGGCAGCGCGCTCCGAGAATAAATACTATTATCTATTATTGATAAGACTGGTCTCCATTTATTTTATGCAAACAAGAATCTTACAAATTCTCATAAAATAGATTAAAGGAATTCAATTAATGAAAGCATATTGGAATAACTAAATTACAGTAACAAGTATGGTTAATTTTCAGAATGAGAGAATTAGGTGAAAATGAGGCGTTGCTTGTTAAACAAGTGTAGCTGGAGCTGGGCCTAGCTAAAGCTGGATGCCGCTATAGAGGTAAAAGGAACACCACACACTTACCCTCTTTCTCACTTCTTCAATACTGTGAATAAAAAGGGGTATGCCCGGTGTTACTCTCTGCCTGAAAGAGATCAATTATGCCAACAAAGGGTCTCATACTCTGCTGGCACATTGTAGAACAGATGTCCACAGGCAGAAAGTGTACAATGTAATAATGTTCAGTGTAGCCCAAAGATAATGATTTTGTTGTGTTGAACTTGACAGTAACACTTGTGTGAGTGAGGGGGGATTATTACATTTTTTAAAGTTATTTTTTGCACACGTAGCCTTGTGTACTTGATCGATGTCTACTATAGTGGCCACTATAATAGAGCAAAAATAGAATGCCTGTTTGTTTCATTCTATTTCTACTTTAAGATGTTTTTTTCCCAAGTGCAATATTTAGATGTGTGTGGTCACAAGCGTTCTATTATAAAGGCTGTCATGGCTAACTGCAATATTAGCGTATTGTTTTTACTCAAGACTTAGATGTGAGTTAGGTTCACATGAACCACTTTTTATTTTACACACAGAGACTGATCATGTAGATCAGGCCAAAAAGATCATCGACAACAACCACCCGAGCCACTGCCTGTTCACCCCGCTATCATCCAGAAGGCGAGGTCAGTACAGGTGCATCAAAGCAGGGACCGAGAGACTGAAAAACAGCTTCTATCTCAAGGCCATCAGACTGTTAAACAGCCACCACTAACATTGAGTGTCTGCTGCCAACATACTGACTCAACTCTATCCTCTTTAATAATGGAAAAATGTTTGTGATAAATGTATCACAAGTCACTTTAAACAATGCCACTTAATATAAATGTTTACATACCCTACATTACTCATCTCATATGTATATACTGTACTCTATACCATCTACTGCATCCTGCCTATGCTGTTCGGCCATCGCTCATCCATATATCTTTATGGACATATTCTTATTCATTCCTTTACACTTGTCTGTATAAGGTAGTTGTTGTGAAATTGTTAGGTTAGATATAACTGCATGGTCAGAATTATAAGCACAAGCATTTCGCTACACTTGCATTAACATCTGCTAACCATGTGTATGTGACAAATAAAATTAGATTTGATTTGTTTAATTATATATCAACAAAGCATATCTTTTTCTCTCTGGATTCCTACCGCAAGCTCTGAACCTTTACACAGGATCATCGCAGCTAGCTAGCTCACAGATCACTGCACCTGTACATAGCCCATCTGTATATAGCCCATCCAACTACCTCATCCCCATACTGTATTTATTTATTTATTTAGCTCCTTTGCACCCCAGTATCTCTACTTGCACATTCATCTTCTGCACATAAATCACTCCAGTCTTTAATCGCCATATTGTAATTACTTCACCACCATAGCCTATTTATTGCCTTTACCTCCCTTATCTTACCTCATTTGCACTCACTGGAAATACTTTTTGTTTTTCTACTGTATGTTTTGTTTATTCCATTAACGGCCGTTGGTGAAGGAAGGTGAGGACCAAAACGCAGCGAGGTACGTGTTCGGCATTTTATTAAATATAACTGAACACTAGGAGGGACAGGAGGGAGACTTGGTTCTGGGAGCAGGCACAGGACTCACCAGGCTGGGGAGACATACAGGCGGCCTCTTTGATTCTCGACCGAGACACAGTGCGCATCACCCCACAGCACCGGGCCTGACCTGTCACCTGCTCGCCCTGGTAAGCACTGGGAGCGGGCTCAGGTCTCCAAACTGACTCCGCCACACTCCCCGTGTGCCCCTCCCCAATACATTTTTGGGGCTGCCTCTCGGGCTTCCTTGCCAGCCGTGTTCCCTCAAATCGCTGGCTCCCTTTTCCTGCTGCCTCCACTCTCCTGGCTGCCTCCACCTGGTCCCATGGGAGGCGATCCCTTCCAGCCAGGATCTCCTCCCATGTGTAGGATCCCTTGCCGTCCAGAATGTCCTCCCATGTCCATTCCTCCTTATAGCGCTGCTCCTCCTTACCATGCTGCTTGGTCCTTTGGTGATGGGTAGTTCTGTAACGATCGTTGTCCTCCTCGGATGAGGAATAGGAAGGATCAGACCAAAACGCAGCGAGGTACGTGTTCGGCATTTTATTAAATATAACTGAACACTAAATACAAAGTAACAAAAGGCACAACCGAAACAGCTCCGTCAGGTGCAACACACACTAAACAGAAAATAACTACCCACAAAACCCATGTGGGCAAGAGCTACCTAAGTATGGTTCTCAATCAGAGACAACGATAGACAGCTGTCCCTGATTGATACCCGGCCAAAAACAAAGAAATACAAAAACATAGAAAAAAGAACATAGAACGCCCACCCTAGTCACACCCTGGCCTAACCAAAATAGAGAATAAGAAGCCTCTCTATGGCCAGGGCGTGACAATTCCATGTGTAACTCTGTGTTGTTGTATGTGTCGAATTGCTATGCTTTATCTTGGCCAGGTCGCAGTTGCAAATGAGAACTTGTTCTCAACGAGCCTACCTGGTTAAATAAAGGTAAAATAAATAAATAAAATGACCCCAAGCATACTTCCAAAATTCTGGCAAAATGGCATAAGGACAACAAAGTCAAGGTATTGGAGTAGCCATCACAAAGCGTGTGCGAGCAAGAAGGCCTATAAACCTGACTCAGTTACACCAACTCTGTCAGAAGGAATGGGCAATAATTCACCTAATTTATTGTGGGAAGCTTGTGAAAGGCAACCTGAAACGTTTGACCGAAGTTAAACAATTTTAAGGCGCACTACCAAATACTAAATGAGTGTATGTAAACTTCTGACCCACTGGGAATTTGATGAAAGAAATAAAAGCTGAAATAAATCATTCTCTCTACTATTATTCTGACATTTCACATTCTTAAAATAAAGTGGTGATCCTAACTGACCTAAAACAGGGATTTTTTTACTGGGATTAAAAAACTGAAATTGTGAAAAACTGAGTTTAAATGTATTTGGCTAAGGTGTATCTAAACTTCTGACTTCAACTGTATATACACTTGTGTTCCCCATGTACTTTTTGTATTGATTTGTTGTTAATTTGTAAAAAAATTAAAAGGGCTAATGTTGGCTGGCTTGCTAGCTACTTCCAGGCACAAATGAAAGAGCATCTCACTCTGAACATTTTACTGGCCTAGCAGAGCTGGTTAGGATGTTTTCATGTTATTTATAGCATTGGTGACTAACTGTGCTGCTGTCAACAATTTAATTACGTTTTTTTGCCATCATTTACTGACACCATCATATTCAACATGTGTTGAGTGTTCTTACATTTCTCAGTTATTCTGTCTCTGGCACACTCAGTCGAGAGTGCTCTGAAATCGGAGTTGATAGCCAGAGTGAATTAACTCTTATTTTTCTATTCGTGTATTAATACTTATTATTATTACTGTAATGAAACAGGCAGGGAGCAGATCTCGAACCCTCAACCTTCTATTCCGAAGTTCAGCGCGTTATCGACTGCGACAAGGATATAAAGCGTGTTAAAGCGGCAAGAGTCGACGATATATGCGCTTTTAAACCCAGGATCCGTACACAACTCTCTCCTTTCAGAGGGCGTCCTTGCGCTAGTTTGTGACTCAACGTCTTATAGGAACGCGCTCACCGGCAGAGGACATGTTCGTCGATGCAAGGTCCGATCACTTCTGAGACCAATGTAATGAAACAGGCAGGGAGCAGGTAGACGGATGTCCAGCGCGCTATCGAATGTGCCCCAAAAGCATGCTCAAGCGGCGGAGTCGATATCCGCGCCTATAAACCCAGGCTCGTTATAATACTTATTATTAATACTGATTTCCAAGTGAGAAAGATCTTAGGAATGTGTGTGTGTGTGTATAGATATATATATATATATATAGATGTGTGAATATATATATATATATATATATATACAGTTTTTTATATAAAATGTTTTTTTCAATTGTATATATTGTAATCTTGATTCGTTGTTAATGAAATAAAAAATAAAATAAGTTTTTAAAAAAACTGTACATTTACGAAGGCACCCATAGGGCTTATGTGGACGGATCCGCTGTTTGCGCAGAGCTGCTGGTTGTGTCACATCGCCAAGGAAACGCTTGACAATAGAGGAGCGTGCAGGAGTTCTGTCCCCAAGTCCAGTTCACGCTGTCAGCAGGTAAGAAGTATGTAAGTAGACATTTAGATATTTACTTCAGGCCATTACCAACTAAATACCTCACGTTGTACCGTTTATCCCGGTCAAAAGGGACATTTACACATTCCTGGGTGGAAATTAGGTTTACTGTTTGGAAAATATGGTCCAGTTTCTACCAGGGCCTGCGCCATGTGTGTGTGTGGTCGTGCACTCTTGTTCTCCTTGCCATTGAGATGTGAATTACAGAAAGGCTATTTGATAGTAGGATATTTAGATATGGTTAGGCTGGACACTTTACAACAATGCTTTTTTTCTGATAACTAGTTCATTGCATCTGCCGTGGAGCCCAGTTTCATAAAATTGCAATATGTCCCAGCTGCTTGGTGTAGTTTTGAAGTAGCTGCGGAAAAACTACTTGTTTTATGCATTATTCAAACTGCCAGCTCCCTTAGTTGTATTGAACTCCGTGGAACCAACTGCCTTCAGAACGCTCTTTTCCCAGGTCATTGTTCTGCGTCACAATGCCTGCTTCGCTGTAGCCGGACACGTTAAACTCGTAGGATTACTTCATCTAACGTATCATTAACAAGGTCACAGCTACTTGATGCGCAAACTCATTGTTCACCTTGTGTTGACCAACATATCTATCGATGGCTGGCGCAAAGTGTTAAAACGGTAAACATTTTTTGGTCATAGTTAACCATATTTTATTTCAGAAAACTGTCTAAACCTAAACAAAACGCATGTCCATGTCCTCTTTTTCAAGATGTGGACGATTTAAACAGCCAGATGACATTTTTTAATTAAGAAATACACTTTGATTTGTTGTTTCTAAATGGCTGATGGATAATTTGATATGCGTCGAAATCGTTGTTGGTAGGCGTCGAATTGAGGGAATACTGTGCAGGTTCACTGCGTTGTAAGCAATATGGATAGGTCTAGCTCATTGATTTGTAGATCTGACGCAGTTTCTACTTCAGATTATGAGCCTAGTCGCGAATGAGGTATGAAGTAACCAGAGAAGGCCTAAAAAACCCTAAACCTAATAATCAAATGTATTTATAAAGCCCTTTTAACATCAGCAGATGTCACAGAGGGCTATACAGAAACTCTAACCCTACATATAACCTATTTTAGCCTTAACCCTAACCCTAATTCTAGGGTAGGGTGGACTAGAACACTATTAGAAACTATTTTAGTAATAATATAATGTTAGTTAATACCATTGTAGTAATAAATAGCATTTTATGAGTTATTATATTTATTATTGTAAGGCAGAACACTTGACTAACAAGCCACATTTGTTTTATTTTTCAATTGTGGTTTGAACTGGGTGACCTAGTAACCTCTATGTGAAAGTCCAGCAATAAGCATGGGATAGGTGGGGCAGGTTTGAGACTGATCTAAGGAATTGCAGAAAAAATACACTATTTCTCAGCTGCCTCACCAATGTCTTTATGTAAATAAATAACTTTGAATTTGGTAGCATTGCCTTTAAATTGTTTAACTTGGGTCAAACATTTTTGGTAGCCTTCCACAAGCTTCCCACAAAAAAAATGGGTAAATGTTAGCCCATTCCTCCTGACAGAGCTGGTGTTACTGAATCAGGTTTGTAGGCCTCCTTGCTCGCACACGCTTTTTCAGTTCTGCCCAAAAATGTTCTATAGGATTGATGTCAGGGCTTTGTGATGGCCACACCAATACCTTGACTTTGTTGTCCTTAAGCCATTTGGCCACAAATTTAGAAGTATGCTTGGGGTCATTGTCCATTTAGAAGACCCATTTGCGACCAAGCTTTAACTTCTTATGGTATAGGGGACGCTTGTGTCCCACTTGGCCAAAAACCAGGGAAAATGCGGCACGGCAAATTCAAATAAATTGATATAAAAATCAAACTTTCCTTAAATCACACATGTAAGATGCTCAATTAAAGTTACACTCTTTGTGAATCCAGCCAACATGTCCGATTTTTAAAAAGCTTTTCGGTGAAAGCATAAGAAGCTATTATCTGATGATAGCACCAGCAGTAAACAAAGAGTAGCATATTTCAACCCTGCAGGCGCTACACAAAACGCAGAAATAAAATATAAAACATGCCTTACCTTTGACAAGCTTCTCTTGTTGGCACTCCAATATATCCCATAAACATCACAATTGGTCCTTTTGTTCGATTATTTCCGTCCATATTGTGACGGCCCTGAATTTTTCTGAACCGTCTGTTCTTCTCCTTCCAATAGGTCGCTTTCCCTTTAATTCCCAATTAAATAGTGCTTCTCCTTCCAATAGGGCGCTTTCCCTTTAATTCCCAATTAAATAGCCAGCATCAGCTGCGCAAAAGTGGAGTTGTGATGGCGACGTGAATGAGGATGTGTTCAACCCTCAGTTCCGAAGCGTCTCTATTCCGTTTGTTTTGTAGCCTAATAGATTTTACCCAGGATCGGATCCACTCTTTGTGTCCGTGGACTACACCTCTCTGTTCTTTGTGGCCTTTCTCAGCTGGAGATCTAGTGGCGGATTGTCTGACTGACCGACTGACTACCACCTTTTTGTATACGGTATTTCATTTGTTTTGATGTGATGTATACGGTGATGATTTATGTAGTTAGTTGTAGTTGAGGACTTAGTAAGAGTTGATACGCTTTAAAGTTGTGTGGTAAAATAATTGTTATATTGATTGTATGATTTAATACTGGGTTTACTGAACGGACAAACATTGCGTGACTAAGGTCACTTGAGTTCCCTGAACTCCTTTACCGGGCTGGACTCTTTTTTTTTTTAGGCCCGAGGTACAGGACATTACAGGAGGAACCAGAACTCATTTTGTTTTGTGTGTGTGTGTAACAGTATAATTTTAAACCGTCCCCTCGCCCATACCCGGGCGCGAACCAGGGACCTTCTGCACACATCAACAGTCACCCTCGAAGCATCGTTACCCATCGCTCCACAAAAGCCGCGGCCCTTGCAGAGCAAGGGGAACTACTACTTCAAGGTCTCAGAGCAAGTGACGTCACTGATTGAAACGCTATTTAGCACCCACGCTAACTAAGCTAGCCGTTTCACATCCGTTACACTCACCCCCCTTTTGACCTTCCTCCTTTTTCCGCAGCAACTAGTAATCCGGGTCACGGCACCAATGTAACAGTATAATTTTAAACCGTCCCCTCACCCATACCCGGGCGCGAACCAGGGACCTTCTGCACACATCAACAGTCACCCTCGAAGCATCGTTACCCATCGCTCCACAAAAGCCGCGGCCCTTGCAGAGCAAGGTCTCAGAGCAAGTGATGTCACTGATTGAAACGCTATTTAGCGCCCACGCTAACTAAGCTAGCCGTTTCACATCCGTTACATGTGTGTAATCATTTGTTGGTAATACAACCCACGCAAAAGAATATAGCTGTTTTTGAAGTTCTTTCCAATGTTTTAAGGGTTTATGAAAAGTTTATTTCCATCCTGACTTTTACATAAGTCCTTTGTATTGGTGTAGACTAGATTCGGTCTTCCCAGCCTGGTGCAGGTCTACAATTTTGTTTCTGGTGTCTTTTGACAGCTCTTTGGTCTTGGCTATAGTGGAGTTTGGAGTGTGACTGTTTGAGGTTGTGGACAGGTGTCTTTTATACTGATAACAAGTTCAAACAGGTGCCATTAATATAGGTAACGAGTGGAGGACAGAGGAGCCTCTTAAAGAAGAAGTTACAGGTCTGTGAGAGCCAGAAATCTTGCTTGTTTGTAGGTGACCAAATACTTATTTTCCACCATAATTTGCAAATAAATTCATAAAAATCCTACAATGTGATTTTCTGAATTTTTTCTCTCATTTTGTCTGTCATAGTTGAAGTGTACCTATGATGAAAATTCCAGGACTCATCTTTTTAAGTGGGAGAACTTGCACAATTGGTGGCTGACTAAATACTTTCTTGCTCCACTGTATATATTGATATTTGTCAATAAAACTCATGAATGCAACTATTTATGTAACATTTTGTGTTCTACTTGTAGCCCTGGTTGTCCTGAAAATAACATATTTAGCCTCACAATGAAATGTTTTACCATAAGGCCTGAACATGCAGATAAATGAAAAGTCAATTTTTGCTGGTCTCTCAGTGGGTTAGAAGTCTTACTCACATCAGCTACTGAGAGTGAGATCATCAGGTTGAAATGCTTATGTTTTCTCATAATTTGGTTGGGTCTAATTATGTTGCTGTCCTGTGGCTCTATGGCGTGTTTGTACAGAGCCTCAGAACCAGCTGGCTGAGGTGACTCTTCTCCAGGTTCACCTCTCTCTGTAGGTGAGTGCTGGATTTTTATAATTAGTGGGAATTCTGCTCTGCATGCAATATTTGGTGTTTTACGTTGTAAACTGAGGAATGTTGGACTTGCAGACTTGTTTTTGAGTTGCTGTGCGTTTTGTTGCCAACCTGTTTTGCTACCTGACAAATTTACGGTTTTTACTTTTTAATTACCGTTTATATTTTTGTTTTTTCCTACTCAACTTTTTCACTCCGGACGCTTTATCTGGACACGGTTCGTCAGGACCTCCAATAGCCGATAGCCAATAGCCGAAGCTAAGTAGTAACATTAACATGATGCCTTCTAATTGCAGTCGCTGTACTCGCCTTACGGCGAGGATAGCTGTGCTACAAGCCCAGCTTCAGACGCAATCGCTAGGCAAGGGTAATTTCAGTGTAGGAAAGGATGAGACCGCGTCTGTGCCACCAGTAAGTACAGATAGTAGTATAAATCCCCTGGCACAGTCCCCGCAGCCGGACAACTTTCTCACGGTTTCTGGAAGGAAATGCTGTAGGAACGCTCAACCGGTGTCGCTCATTCAGCCGACAGAAACTTTCAACCGGTTTTCCCCATTAAGCAGCGGGTCGGAGTCAGAGGCCGAGTCTTCTCTGGTCTCTACTCCTCCCGTTACGGGGTCTGAGACGCCGAAGCTTCCCACCACTAGCTCTGACAAATTGAAAACTCTAGTCATTGGCGACTCCATTACCCGCAGTATTAGACTTGAGAATCATCCAGCGATCATACACTGTTTACCGGGGGGCAGGGCTACCGACGTTAAGGCTAATCTGAAGATGGTGCTGGCTAAAGCTAAAACTGGCGAGTGTAGAGAGTATAGAGATATTGTTATCCACGTCGGCACCAACGATGTTAGGATGAAACAGTCAGAGATCACCAAGCGCAACATAGCTTCTGCGTGTAAATCAGCTAGAAAGATGTGTTGGCATCAAGTAATTGTCTCTGGCCCCCTCCCAGTTAGGGGGAGTGATGAGCTCTACAGCAGAGTCTCACAACTCAATCGCTGGTTGAAAACTGTTTTCTGCCCCTCCCAAAAGATAGAATTTGTAGATAATTGGCCCTCTTTCTGGGACTCACCCACAAACAGGACCAAGCCTGACCTGCTGAGGAGTGACGGACTCCATCCTAGCTGGAGGGGTGCTCTCATTTTATCTACCAACATAGACATGGCTCTAACTCCTCTAGCTCCACAATGAAATAGGGTGCAGGCCAGGCAGCAGGCTGTTAGCCAGCCTGCCAGCATAGTGGAGTCTGCCACTAGCACAGTCAGTGTAGTCAGCTCAGCTATCCCCATTGAGACCGTGTCTGTGCCTCGACCTGGGTTGGGCAAAACTAAACATGGCGGTGTTCGCCTTAGCAATCTCACTAGGATAAAGACCACCTCCATTCCTGTCATTATTGAAAGAGATCATGATACCTCACATCTCAAAATAGGGCTACTTAATGTTAGATCCCTTACTTCAAAGGCAATTATAGTCAATGAACTAATCACTGATCATAATCTTGATGTGATTGGCCTGACTGAAACATGGCTTAAGCCTGATGAATTTACTGTGTTAAATGAGGCCTCACCTCCTGGCTACACTAGTGACCATATCCCCCGTGCATCCCGCAAAGGCGGAGGTGTTGCTAACATTTACGATAGCAAATTTCAATTTACAAAAAAAAAAATGACGTTTTCGTCTTTTGAGCTTCTAGTCATGAAATCTATGCAGCCTACTCAATCACTTTTTATAGCTACTGTTTACAGGCCTCCTGGGCCATATACAGCGTTCCTCACTGAGTTCCCTGAATTCCTATCGGACCTTGTAGTCATAGCGGATAATATTCTAATCTTTGGTGACTTTAATATTCACATGGAAAAGTCCACAGACCCACTCCAAAAGGCTTTCGGAGCCATCATCGACTCAGTGGGTTTTGTCCAACATGTCTCTGGACCCACTCACTGTCACAGTCATACGCTGGACCTAGTTTTGTCCCATGGAATAAATGTTGTGGATCTTAATGTTTTTCCTCATAATCCTGGACTATCGGACCACCATTTTATTACGTTTGCAATTGCAACAAATAATCTGCTCAGACCCCAACCAAGGATCATCAAAAGTCGTGCTATAAATTCACAGACAACACAAAGATTCCTTGATGTCCTTCCAGATTCCCTCTGTCTACCCAAGGACGCCAGAGGACAAAAATCAGTTAACCACTTAACTGAGGAACTCAACTTAACCTTGCGCAATACCCTAGATGCAGTTGCACCCCTAAAAACTAAAAACATTTCTCATAAGAAACTAGCTCCCTGGTACACAGAAAATACCCGAGCTCTGAAGCAAGCTTCCAGAAAATTGGAACGGAAATGGCGCCACACCAAACTGGAAGTCTTCCGACTAGCTTGGAAAGACAGTACTGTGCAGTACCGAAGAGCCCTTACTGCTGCTCGATCATCCTATTTTTCTAACTTAATTGAGGAAAATAAGAACAATCCGAAATTCCTTTTTGATACTGTCGCAAAGCTAACTAAAAAGCAGCATTCCCCAAGAGAGGATGACTTTCACTTTAGCAGTGATAAATTCATGAACTTCTTTGAGGAAAAGATTATGATTATTAGAAAGCAAATTACGGACTCCTCCTTAAATCTGCGTATTCCTTCAAAGCTCAGTTGTCCTGAGTCTGCACAACTCTGCCAGGACCTAGGATCAAGAGAGACGCTCAAGTGTTTTAGTACTATATCTCTTGACACAATGATGAAAATAATCATGGCCTCTAAACCTTCAAGCTGCATACTGGACCCTATTCCAACTAAACTACTGAAAGAGCTGCTTCCTGTGCTTGGCCCTCCTATGTTGAACATAATAAACGGCTCTCTATCCACCGGATGTGTACCAAACTCACTAAAAGTGGCAGTAATAAAGCCTCTCTTGAAGAAGCCTGTCTGGGTTGGCGCCCCCCCCCCCCCCCCCCCCCCCTTGGGTTGTGCCGTGGCGGAGGTCTTTGTGGGCTATACTCAGCCTTGTCTCAGGATGGTAAGTTGGTGGTTGAAGATATCCCTCTAGTGTTGTGGGGGCTGTGCTTTGGCAAAGTGGGTGGGGTTATATCCTTCCTGTTTGGCCCTGTCCGGGGGTGTCCTCGGGTGGGGCCACAGTGTCTCCTGACCCCTCCTGTCTCAGCCTCCAGTATTTATGCTGCAGTAGTTTATGTGTCGGGGGCTAGGGTCAGTTTGTTATATCTGGAGTACTTCTCCTGTCCTATTCGGTGTCCTGTGTGAATCTAAGTGTGCGTTCTCTAATTCTCTCCTTCTCTCTTTCTCTCTCTCGGAGGACCTGAGCCCTAGGACCATGCCCCAGGACTACCTGACATGATGACTCCTTGCTGTCCCCAGTCCACCTGGCTGTGCTGCTGCTCCAGTTTCAACTGTTCTGCCTTATTATTATTCGACCATGCTGGTCATTTATGAACATTTGAACATCTTGGCCATGTTCTGTTATAATCTCCACCCGGCACAGCCAGAAGAGGACTGGCCACCCCACATAGCCTGGTTCCTCTCTAGATTTCTTCCTAGGTTTTGGCCTTTCTAGGGAGTTTTTCCTAGCCACCGTGCTTCTACACCTGCATTGCTTGCTGTTTGGGGTTTTAGGCTGGGTTTATGTACAGCACTTTGAGATATCAGCTGATGTACGAAGGGCTATATAAATACATTTGATTTGATTTTGATTTGATTTTTGCAGAATTCTGCATGCAGTCTCAATTTGGTATTTGTCCCATTTTGTGAATTCTTGGTTGGTGAGTGAACCTCACAACCATAATGGGCAATATGTTATATAACTGATTTGTGTATTTTTAGGCAAAAAAATATTGTATCTACTACCCTTGTCTCCCTCGCAGCAGGATGTCGTTCCCATGGACTTTTTCCTCTCCTCCGTTCCACTACATGCTGCGTGCGTCTGGGCAGAGTGAGGTATGGAGCGACGCACGGCCGGAGGACAAGTTCCATCAGTATGGCTGGCGCTGCGGAACCAGCGAGGACGGATATGGTACCAGGACTCTGATCGGTAACTGGGTCGAACAACAAAAAGACATCACTCAATACCGGAAAGCCAGACCCCTTCCTTCACAGGTCAGACCCCTTCCTTCACAGGTCAGACCCCTTCCTTCACAGGTCAGACCCCAACCTTCACAGGTCAGACCCCTACCTTCACAGCTTAGATTCATTCACAGGTTTGGCCCCTTCACCGGCCAGACCCCTACTCTTACAGGTTAGACTCCTATTTTCACATCAGACTCCTTCCTACCTTTACAAGTTAGACTAATAAGGTTAGTGGGGGGAACTTAACCTGGCGAGGGTCTGGGGGAGAAATTATTTTGGGTGTCTAAAGCTAATTTCCCGCATTTTTACACAATACATTATGCCGTCTCGATTTAGAACAAAAAGTAATCAACTCTTTAAAAAATAAAGTATTTTGATTGTCTTTACTAAGACATCCTTTATATCAAATTTCAGCCAGACCGACCAGTCGGCCCGAGCCGCCTGCACGCGCAACCCCCACCTGTCCAGTCAATAACTCCATTTTCTCCCAACACATTTTCCTTCCCATTTCACACCTTTCATTTTTTAATTACCAGGGGAAAAGGTTTGAAATCAAATGTCATCATTGTTGCTGCTTCCAGTTCAGTAGCCATACCTGCGAGATCAGGTGTGTTTTCAATTAGAGGATGTTATAGCCTATGCATGGGCGGAGAAGCACTGGGCAGTTAACTTTCCAAGGAGATGGACTTCCTAAATAGGACTATGATTAGGCTATAGTTTCCTACATTGCCCAGAAATAGGCCTAAATATTGATCACCATATTTCTGTCTGAAAGCTTCCATTCCCAAAAGGTAGGCTATAAAAAATAAAAAGCTGAAGAGAAAGTCTCTCCAACTCTGCTCTCTTCAAACTACATCTAATATATTGTCTGATTTATAGCCCTGTAAAACAATTATTATTAATTGAACCTTTATTTAACTCGGCAAGTCGGTTACGAACAAATTGTTGTTTACAATGAGAGGGGAACAGTGAGTTAACTGCCTTGTTCGGAGATGGAACAGAGTTTTACCTTGTCAGCTCAGGGATTCGATCCAACAACCTTTCAGTTACTTGCCCAACGCTCTAACCACTAGGCTGCCTGCTGATTACTGGCTCAGCGCTCTAACCACTAGTCTACCTGCTGGTTACTGGTCCAATGCTCTAACCACTAGGCTACCTGCTGGTTACTGACCCAACGCTCTAACCACTAGGCTACCTGACACCTCTATTACAATGTAAGGACCATGTGAGAAACTATTTCTGAAGTTATTTTTGCACATTTGATATTGACAATAAGGGATAAAATTGCTGGGACCATGGCTGGCAGGTGAGCTGCGTCACAGCCTACAATAACAATGCAGGACTGCGGTTGGGTTTGGGACCGGTAGCGGATGGGAGTCGGACAGAAAGGAGGAGTGCAGTATGAAAAGCTGCAAATGTGGATGGGATGAAGAAATCGGCCTGTTATGTCAGCTGTTTATTACTGTCAGTGTGAAAAGTAGGGAACTAGCTAGGGAAACTGACAGATCAATAATGTTACATTGCCATACTGACTAAACTCTCATTGCACTGAAGAAATGTAGAATATCAATCTTCAATCTTTTGGTTGATGTTTTCAACATTTAATTCAGGTCTAGTGTGATTGAGGAAAAAAAAAGAATAGCTAACGTTAACAAACTTTTGGCCAGCTCACTCTCTCTCCAATGGTACATCAACTGGTGAAAGCTAGCCAAGTTCAATTACATATTTTGAAACGGGTCAAAACAGGCTACAAAAAATCTCCATACAAACAACAGCTGTAAAAAAACGTGGCTATTAATGCTATCTGACAGATATCTAGAGGCTAGAGCTGACCTGGCTGTGGTAGCTACTAGCTAGCGTAGTTTATTCATTCACCTCATTCGAGAGGGTATGAAACATTAGCTAACGTTACATGACAGTTACAATACTAGCTCAGCACTGAATAAAAAACACTTGTTTTTTATGTTAAACAGCAGTTACCTTGCCAGCTACATCAGTCAACTAAAGAGTAGCCAGTTTCTGCTCTGCTTGCTTTTACAACTCGGCGAAAGAGTGCAACACACTGAACTATGCTCAACTCTCCCGTGCTGGTCCAGCCAGCCTTCCAGAAGCTTTGCCCTCACACAGCCTGTCAGCCTGCTCTGTGGTGTCCTTGGTCCTAAATCCAGTCAACGGACTTCTCCAAACAGCCCACCCGACCACTCGGAGGTGTCCGCATGGTCCGAAAGCAGATCCTTTTTTGTATCACATTGCAATGTTAAAACGGGGGGACAAAAATGCAATGTCAGAATGTGGGGGGAATGTTTGTCTATGGAGATTGCATGTCTGTGTCCTCGATTTTTACACAGTACCAGTCAAAAGTTTGGACACCTACTCATTCAAGGGTTTTTATTTATTTCTACTATTTTCTACATTGTCGAATAATACTGAAGACCTCCACCTATGAAATAACACGTATGGAATCATGTAGTGACCAAAAACAAATAAAAATGTATTTTATGTTTGAGATTCTTCAAAGTAGCCACCCTTTGCCTTGATGACAGCTTTACACACTCTTGGAATTCTCTGAACCAGCTTCATGAGGTAGTCACCTGGAATGCATTTGAATTAACAGGTGTGCCTTGTTAAAAGTTTATTTGTGAAATGTATTTTCACTACAGACAGAGGAAGGGAGAGAGAGACACAGCTGCATGTTTTTTTTTTTTTACAAAAGGATAGATTTGGAGTTAGATAAACTTGGATTTTTTGGCAGGGACATATACAGCATAACCTTCACTCCAGATCAAAACTCCAAACCTACAACCTAAACCTACAAGCCTGGAAGGATTACTACTACCAAGGATTCCTTTTGTTTGTACAGAGGGTGCTGTGGCCTGTAAACAGCAGAGACCTGAGGACACCATCCAACATGGAACTGAGACAGAACAGATACAACTTCAATTAGTACTGAGGTGTGAAGTGAGAGGTGTCGAGGCCTTTGAGCCCAACAAATGTCAGGAGTCTCACAGGCTACCCCACCCAAATCCAGAGGCCTTGAAGCCCTCTCCCACTGTTCAGAGACCGTCCACTGGCATTTTCTACAAGAAATCTGCCTCCAGAAGTAATTCTCCCAAGTGGGTGTGACGCCTACTCCTGTTGATTGTTTTACTGCTGATGATATCTGGAAATCTGTATGTACACCCGGGCCCATCTGTTGCTAGCCCCAATTATGACTTGTGCTTCACTGATTTCTGCTCTCGTAAAAGCCAGGGTTTTCTGCACGTTAACACTGGAAGCTTATTACCTAAAATGGATCAATTGAAAGTGTGGGTTCACAGCTCCAATCGAGGTGTGTTGGTCATTACTGAGACGTTGTTAAGGAAGCATGTATTGAATACTGATGTTAACCTTTCTGGTTATAACCTTTTTTCGGCAAGACGGATCTTCCAAAGGTGGAGGAGTGGCAATCTTTACCAAGGATCACCTTCAGTGCACGGTTGTCTCCACCAAGTCTGTCCCCAAACAATTAGATTTTCTGGTTTTAAGCATTAAACTTTCAAATAGTTATTTGTTGACTGTTGCTGGGTGTTATTGTCCTCCATCAGCCCCAGCCTGTACCCTACCTGCCCTAAGCTCTCACCCAGAAAAGGCTACTCTCCACGATGTTATCCTCACAAATATTCCTGATAGTTATCAGTGTGGTGGTTTTCTGTAATGACCTTAGTGATCACTGTTTTACAGCCTGTGTTCGTGATGGCGGATCAGTGAAACAACCTGTCCTGATTTGTCATAGACGCTTGGTAAAAAAACGTCCTTCCTTCATGAACTGGCCTCTGTTTATTGGTATAGAATCAGCTTGATCCCCTCTGTTGAAGACGCCTGGACCTTCTTTTTTGAAATTTTCAGTGGTATTGTTAACAAACGCCCCCATGAAGAAAATGAGAATTAAAAACAGGTTCAGCCCCTGGTTCGACCGTGATCTTGCAGAGTTACTCCAACTCAAGAATCGCATTTGGCAAAAGGCTCAGCCACGCATACTCGGGCTGACTGGCTCTCGTTCAGGCAAATGAGAAATAAGTGCACTCAGGCTATCCGGAAGGTCAAAGGTAGTTACTTTAAGGAGCAGTTCTCTCTCTGTAGGTCTAACCCCAAGAAGTTCTGGAAAACGGTTAAAGACCTGGAGAATAAACCCACCTCACAGCTGCCCATGTCCTTCAATGTTACTGACAAGAAGCACATGGCTGAGCTCTTTAATCACCACTTCATTAAGTCAGGATTCCTATTTGACTCAGTCATGGCTCCTTGCCTGTCCAACATTTCCTCATCTCCCACCCATTCTAATGTGAATAGGCTGATGCTCCTCCCTCTTTTTTTTCCCCCTGCCCCGCTACAAAGATTCTCCCTGCAGGCGGTCACTGAAGGGTTGTCCACATACTTTTGGCCATAGTGTTTATTTCTTCCACCTCCCTGATATCTGTCCATTCCTCTCTTTCACAGTTCTCTCACTACTTTGACTCCACCTACTCCTCCTCATTTAACCGTGAAGAGAAGAGACCCATCTACAGCTGTGAATAATACTACTGCATATTACTGAGTATTACAGAATTTTACTGAATACTACTGAGTATCACTGAATATTGCTGATGCTAAATGTATTTTGTCATAATATTACTGATTATGTATGTGTGTGTGTGTGTGTGTGTGTGTGTTCCAGTGAGGAAGGAGTCCAAGAGTTTCCCGGGCCAGCAGCTGGAGTTAGACCTCCCCCAAGAGGGACTACACCAACACCAGTCACACACACCACACCCCCCCCCGTCTGGGACTGTGACGCTGCAGGATGCCAGGGGACAGCAGGAGAACACAGCGAGCAGAGCAGCATCCTTTTGACCCCTCAATAAATACTGATAAGAGTGGTTCACTTTTAGTAGTGCATCAGTGAATGTGGACTACAGTGTGTGGGTTAGGGTTACCCTAACCCTTACTGTATTTGCAGCCTTTGGAGCCAAACATTATTTTGGATCAACTCCCCCTGTTCCCTCTCTTACCCCATCTCCCCTCGTCCCCTCACTCACTCCCACTCTACACCCCCCCCCCCCCCACACACACACACACACACTCTCTCTCCACCTCCCCTGTCTCTCTCTCTCTCCACCTCTCCCCTCTCAAATAGCATTGTAGTTTTCTTTTTTTTTTTGTAAATTCTTTCAAATTGTCAAGTAAATCTCTGTTTTCCTCGTGGTTGGGTCTAATTATGTTGCTGTGTTGAGGCTCTGTAGGGTCTGTTTGTGAACAGAGCGACCGGACCAGCTTGCTTAGGAGACTCTTCTCCAGGTTCATCTCTCTGTAGGTGATTGCTTTGTTATGGAAGGTTTGGGAATCTCTTCCTTTTAGGTGGTTGTAGAATGGAAAAGCTCTTTTTGATCATTAGTGGGTATCGGCCTAATTCTGCTCTGCATTATTTGGTGTTTTACGTTGGACACAGAGAATATTTTTGCAGAATTCTGCATGCAGAGTCTAAATTTGGTGTTTGTCCCATTTTGTGAAATCTTGATTGGTGAATGGAACCCATACCTCACAACCAAGAAGGGCAAAAACTGATTCAAGTATTTTGTGTTTCTTTTGATGGCATAGAAGGCCCTTCTTGCCTTGTCTCTCAGCAGTCGTTGGTAATGTTTTGTACTATTAACTATAGTCGCTACTGCATATGGAACATACAAATCTACTTTTTGACCCATAGTAATGGAGGGGATGTTATGCAGAACCATTTCAGTTGCTTGTACTAATAGGCATGGTGGCATTTCTCTTTCCAAAAGTCGATTTCCTCCAGTGCCTGACTTGTCTTTTTTTTCCTCCATGGTTCTGTGTAACTACCGCGCTACAGTGCCATTCCTGTTCATGCATAAACATTTTAAAGGGTAATTCTACCCCAATGCAGGCGCTGAACTCAATTGCTTGTTTAACTCCCTCTGGATCCCTGATTTATTAAGGCACTTGTTTCCCAGTGTCCCCTTTGCTTACAATAATGACAGAATGTATATCGGTCATAAGACATTGTTCTAACATTCTCCACAGATATATATACTTATAATGTAAGTTGTGTAATTAAGTGGACCACAATAACCAAAGACAATCAATGCTGTCTTGGAGCTCAATAACCAGAGACAAAAGTTGCCTTAGGGTGTTTTCACATATTAAGAACTGATATTAGTCCTCTTTAAAGTGCCCTTGCCTTTGAATGAGGACTTAACTATTTTGCCAGTTCACTTCACCTATTTTGTGGTCCGAGTCCTCTTTTGCATTCACATTGCTATGTTTAGAAAGGAATCAAGATCTTTTTCAAACATTCACTCAATGAACTCTGGGTTTTTCCAAAGTGCAGGACAAGCCATTCCATCAGAATGTGTTATCGGACAGCTAGTTATACCTACTTACATTGTGAAAGCTAATAGATTGCATTTTGTTTTAAGATGAGACATGATTGTTATCAGAAGATACTAATAACATGTAAATATTATTATTAACAGAATAATAACTACAGATTAAATAATGGAGTAATTGTACAGCCAAGGGTGTGTGTTCGCATTGCCCTAAAAAGGGAACCGGTCCAACTGAAAATACCCCTAGACTACAATAAACCAAAATAAATTCATCCACGTTCGTCAACATTCATTCATATTCAAACCAAAGTCCAGATTGGGTCTATTCCAGTAACCGGTTATGGTATCATTATTCTTAACTCACACTGCCCGGTATTTTGAGAAGGGACAGCCAATTTACCTTCAATTTGTAGATCTCTTACGACAGGGAAACCCCCACCACCCACTAGACACAGACATCTCTCAAAGGGATTTAGAAAAAGGGTCCCTTACCTCTTAGTTTGGGCCAGTATAAGTTGTCTGGTTCCCAGCGGGCAATATGTTAAGCGGAAACAATAAACAGTGGTCCTAGCTGTTAAAAGCTAACCGTGTCGTGAAATCCATGCAAAAACAAGTTCAGTATTCATCACTAACGATGGGTTGTTTTTTTTTTTTAATAAAAAACAACAAACCGAGTGTTTCCAGCAGACAGTGTTCAGCTGCACACAGTTATAAACTTTACGGCACAAGTCTCAAAGAAATCTAAGAAACTGGACATTATTGTGGCTGCGGCAGAAACGTTTTTGGGACTTAATGATTTTACATCTAAAGACCTGCAAGCGGTACTGGCGCCGAAAGACCCACCCTCCCAGGTTTCCCTTGAGCCTTTGTTGGGATCAGATCTTTTTCTTTTTTTTACTAAAGTTGTCTGATTTAGTTTATTTATCTTTTGGTAGTTTGGTAGTGGTTTTGGTATTTTATTCCATATTTAGGAATCCTGTTTTCATCCCGCACAGTAGGTGGCAGACTGAGCATGAAGTTGTGTGATCACCAATGTACCATAGCAGCAGAAGAGCTGTGTTGCGACTTTATTTTACGACAGTGGAGTCCTCAACGTTGCCAGCTCAATTACGGTTTTCTTTTTAGAATCTTCTGCCCAATGCCACTGTAACATGCCCGGAAGGACAGCCGTAAAGCGTTGTGGTTAAGGAGGTCATTGGAAAGTGAGCTGTTTGCTAGCTACCTGGGCCGGTTCGGGGGGACAGCAAGACACTTTATTGCTACCATTGGTATCAGACATTCTGTTACCTGAGTAGCTCAAACTGAATCTAAAAGCTGTTTCAGCGACTAAACTTATAAAGGCGAAATGCTCCGTCTGGTCCTGCGGCTGAGGCCGTCTGCAGGGTTGCCTCGGTCCCGCGGTGCCCATCCTGAGCTTGCCCTGAGCTCTCGTCCCGTTCGGGGACCCTGTCATCTGAGGCGCTACCACGGCTCTGTCCGGTCCAGGGCTGTTTGCAGTGGAGGTCGTTTCAACACGGTGGTCTTCGCCAGCAGAGCCCTGCTACAGCCCGCCCAGACACAGCGCTTCTACAGCCTACCACCGCACCAGAAGGTATGTTGACTTAGCTAGCTAACTGCTGTACTTGTGTGGGCTCTTAAGACGTCCGTTTCAGACAGTATCGTTAGCTTTGCTAGCTAACTAGTTAATGGTATTTTCCTTATTTTAGCCAACAACAGATATCAGGGGAGTAGCAGCCATTGACAGTGACACGGGACCATCTTAATCAGTTAGCCACCCAGAGTCGTAAACTAACCAACTAGCTAGCTGTGTCCGTGGTAGTAGCAGGAACTAACCAACTAGCGGTGTCCTAGGTAATAGCGGCAGCTAACCAGTCCCTTGCGGGAACTAACCAACATACTAACTAGCAGTGTCCATGGTAGCAACAGTAGTAGCCAGCAGATCCGACCTGCTTGCTTACAGCTGCACTAAGGTCAAGCAGCATTCCTGTGTATATCAGGACATATTATCCTGACCAACTTGCCCTCCAAATACACCTCTGCTGTCTTCAACCAGGATCTCAGCGACCAATGCCTCATTGCCTGCGTCCGTAATGGGTCTGCGGTCAAACGACCACCCCTCATCACTGTCAAACGCTCCCTAAAACACTTCTGCGAGCAGGCCTTTCTAATCAACCTGGCCCGGGTATCCTGGAAGGATATTGACCTCATTCCGTCAGTAGAAGATGCCTGGTTGCTCTTTAAAAGTGCTTTCCTCACCATCTTAAATAAGCATGCCCCATTCAAAAAATGTAGAGCTAAGAACATATATAGCCCTTGGTTCACTCCAGACCTGACTGCCTTGACCAGCACAAAAACATCCTTTGGTGTACTGCATTAGCATCGAACAGCCCCCACGATATGCAACTTTTCAGGGAGGTTAGGAACCGATATACACAGTCAGTGCAAAGTCAAAGCAAAGGCTAGCTTTTTCAAACAGAAAGTTACATCCTGTAGCACAAACTCCCAAAATTTCTGGGCCACTGTAAAGTCGATGGAGAATAAGAGCACCTCCCATCTGCCCACTGCACTGAGGCTAGAAAACACTGTCACCACTGATAAATCCATGATAATTGAGAATTTCAATAAGCTTTTTTCTATGGCTGGTCATGCTTTCCACCTGGCTACCCCAACCAACAGCCCTGCACCCCCCACAACAACAAAATATTTGTGTAGATGTGCAGCTGCATCTCATGCTGTACCTAGTTCCCACCTCAAACAAAACCGCCCACACTGGGCAGGATGTTGCAGTGAGAGGGATGGATGGCACTCACCCCTTTTAACTGGGAGAGAAGAAAATCATAATTTTGGACTCTTATCTACTGATGTGTGTGTGTGAGATAACGTGTATGTGTGTTAGAATTTCCGTTACGAAAATATGGCACCATTTGACCAGCAGCATTTTAATTTACCAGACATTGAAATGTACCTGATTAGGGTGTCCACCCACAGGGCTGAGAATGACAGAAATCATGTTTAGATTATGGTATTTAATGATGTGTGTTCTTACCACACACTTTGAAGATGTTAGAATAATTGTCCACATTTACTTTCCCTCAGACAACAAGAACGGTAATGAACCACAAAATCACTATGCATCTGCGGCGCATCAGTTTCAAGTTGGGGAAGAACATTTTCACCATAAAAATGCACCTTTATAATAAAGCTTTCCATGAATAATTACGTTTGCAGACTTATGTAAAATATGCTACTGTTCTTAACACGATGATTAGATTAAGGCTGTGCCCGAATTAAAAATAAAATAAATGAAACATCTTGGTCAACCATAAATTAGAGTAGGGCTCTCCCTGAAAAAAATAAATGCATCTTAGTCGACTGCAAGTCATCTGTTCTTTCAACCAATCGATTGGTATTTTTCCATATGGACACACCCTATGTGTTTTAATCAAATCAACTATATGCAGTGAGCTTGTCTGATGTTTTAATTAAGCTTAAGGTTTGATATAATAAGAAAAATGCTCCCACTCCTGCTGGGATTCACAGTTTCTGCCATTCCTCTCCTGAAGTTGCCAGTAATAGGCTACACGAGTAGTCGGCAACATTTCACATGTGGAATGCCAATTTTTCTTGCCATTTCTAACGACTGTTACGGACTACAAAGGGAAACCCAGACGTGAGCTGCCCAGTAATGCGAGCCTACCAGAGGAGCTAAATGCTTTTTTATGCTCGCTTCAAGGCAAGCAACACTGAAGCATGTATGAGAGCACCAGCTGTTCCGGATTACCTTGTGTTCACGCTCACATCGGCTACGGTGAGCGTGAAGACCTTTTTCAACAGATCAACATTCACAAATCCGCGGGGCCAGACAGATTACCAGGACATGTACTCAAAACATGCACGGACCAACTAGCAAGTGTGTTTATTGACATTTTCAACCTCTCCCTGACAAAGTCTGTAAAACCTACATCTTTCAAACAGACCACCATAGTCCCTGTGCCCAATAAAGCGAATGTAACCTGCCTAAATGATTACGGCCCCAAACAACATATTCTCAGTATAAACTATTCCTGCAACAACTCTTTGCCTATGACAAAACCCAGGTATCACTCTACTGTAGTCAACCTGTTAGCTACCCAGACTGCTCTCCTCCAGGTATAACTCTACTGTAGTCAACCTGTTACCTACCCAGACTGCTCTCCTCCAGGTATAACTCTCCTCCAGTCAACCTGTTACCTACCCAGACTGCTCTCCTCCAGGTATAACTCTACTGTAGTCAACCTGTTACCTACCCAGACTGCTCTCCTCCAGGTATAACTCTACTGTAGTCAACCTGTTACCTACCCAGACTGCTCTCCTCCAGGTATAACTCTACTGTAACCAACCTGTTACCTACCCAGACTGCTCTCCTCCAGGTATAACTCTACTGTAGTCAACCTGTTACCTACCCAGACTGCTCTCCTCCAGGTATAACTCTCCTCCAGTCAACCTGTTACCTACCCAGACTGCTCTCCTCCAGGTATAACTCTACTGTAGTCAACCTGTTACCTACCCAGACTGCTCTCCTTCCAGGTAAAACTCTACTGTGGTCAACCTGTTACCTACCCAGACTGCTCTCCTCCAGGTATAACTCTACTGTAGTCAACCTGTTAACTACCCAGACTGCTCTCCTCCAGGTATAACTCTACTGTAGTCAACCTGTTACCTACCCAGACTGCTCTCCTCCAGGTATAACTCTACTGTAGTCAACCTGTTACCTACCCAGACTGCTCTCCTCCAGGTATAACTCTCCTCCAGTCAACCTGTTACCTACCCAGACTGCTCTCCTCCAGGTATAACTCTACTGTAGTCAACCTGTTACCTACCCAGACTGCTCTCCTTCCAGGTAAAACTCTACTGTGGTCAACCTGTTACCTACCCAGACTGCTCTCCTCCAGGTATAACTCTACTGTAGTCAACCTGTTACCTACCCAGACTGCTCTCCTCCAGGTATAACTCTACTGTAACCAACCTGTTACCTACCCAGACTGCTCTCCTCCAGGTATAACTCTACTGTAGTCAACCTGTTACCTACCCAGACTGCTCTCCTCCAGGTATAACTCTACTGTAGTCAACCTGTTACCTACCCAGACTGCTCTCCTCCAGGTATAACTCTACTGTAACCAACCTGTTACCTACCCAGACTGCTCTCCTCCAGGTATAACTCTACTGTAACCAACCTGTTACCTACCCAGACTGCTCTCCTCCAGGTATAACTCTACTGTAGTCAACCTGTTACCTACCCAGACTGCTCTCCTCCAGGTATAACTCTCCTCCAGTCAACCTGTTACCTACCCAGACTGCTCTCCTCCAGGTATAACTCTACTGTAGTCAACCTGTTACCTACCCAGACTGCTCTCCTCCAGGTATAACTCTACTGTAGTCAACCTGTTACCTACCCAGACTGCTCTCCTCCAGGTATAACTCTACTGTAGTCAACCTGTTACCTACCCAGACTGCTCTCCTCCAGGTATAACTCTACTGTAGTCAACATGTTACCTACCCAGACTGCTCTCCTCCAGGTATAACTCTACTGTAGTCAACCTGTTACCTACCCAGACTGCTCTCCTCCAGGTATAACTCTACTGTAGTCAACCTGTTACCTACCCAGACTGCTCTCCTTCCAGGTAAAACTCTCCTCCAGTCAACCTGTTACCTACCCAGACTGCTCTCCTCCAGGTATAACTCTACTGTAGTCAACCTGTTACCTGCCCAGACTGCTCTCCTCCAGGTATAACTCTACTGTAGTCAACCTGTTACCTACCCAGACTGCTCTCCTCCAGGTATAACTCTACTGTAGTCAACCTGTTACCTACCCAGACTGCTCTCCTTCCAGGTAAAACTCTCCTCCAGTCAACCTGTTACCTACCCAGACTGCTCTCCTCCAGGTATAACTCTACTGTAGTCAACCTGTTACCTACCCAGACTGCTCTCCTCCAGGTATAACTCTACTGTAGTCAACCTGTTACCTACCCAGACTGCTCTCCTCCAGGTATAACTCTACTGTAGTCAACCTGTTACCTGCCCAGACTGCTCTCCTCCAGGTATAACTCTACTGTAGTCAACCTGTTACCTGCCCAGACTGCTCTCCTCCAGGTATAACTCTACTGTAGTCAACCTGTTACCTACCCAGACTGCTGTCCTCCAGGTATAACTCTACTGTAGTCAACCTGTTACTTGCCCAGACTGCTCTCCTCCAGGTATAACTCTACTGTAGTCAACCTGTTACCTACCCAGACTGCTCTCCTCCAGGTATAACTCTACTGTAGTCAACCTGTTACCTACCCAGACTGCTCTCCTCCAGGTATAACTCTACTGTAGTCAACCTGTTACCTACCCAGACTGCTCTCCTCCAGGTATAACTCTACTGTAGTCAACCTGTTACCTACCCAGACTGCTCTCCTCCAGGTATAACTCTACTGTAACCAACATGTTACCTACTCAGACTGCTGTCCTCCAGGTATAACTCTACTGTAGTCAACCTGTTACCTACCCAGACTGCTCTCCTCCAGGTATAACTCTACTGTAGTCAACCTGTTACCTGCCCAGACTGCTCTCCTCCAGGTATAACTCTACTGTAGTCAACCTGTTACTTGCCCAGACTGCTCTCCTCCAGGTATAACTCTACTGTAACCAACCTGTTACCTACTCAGACTGCTGTCCTCCAGGTATAACTCTACTGTAACCAACATGTTACCTACCCAGACTGCTCTCCTCCAGGTATAACTCTACTGTAACCAACATGTTACCTACTCAGACTGCTGTCCTCCAGGTATAACTCTACTGTAGTCAACCTGTTACCTACCCAGACTGCTCTCTTCCAGGTATAACTCTACTGTAGTCAACCTGTTACCTGCCCAGACTGCTCTCCTCCAGGTATAACTCTACTGTAGTCAACCTGTTACTTGCCCGTTCTGCTGTCTTCCAGTTTGATTGTTATTATAATAATATATTTCACATTGCTAGAGCATGTACATTTAAATGGGCAGCTTTGTACAGGGTAGGAACATTTATCAAGTTACATTGTTTTAGTAACTGGCGTGCGCAACAAACACTCGGCTTTGGTGCCGTATGTCAAAGTATTGTTGGCAAATGGAATGCGCTACTCAATCCAACATTCTTTTTGATTTCAGGATTCTTGACTTTACCTTGAAGAGATACAATAGTCCTTCTTCAGCCAATCATTTGTTTCAGTGTCATTGTCTACAAGTCATGGACATGCGCTCCATGACTCACGTCAGTAGCCATGAAGTGCTTTGAAAGGCTGGTCATGGCTCACATCAACACCATAATGCCGTAAACCCTAGATCCACTCCAGTTCTAATACCGCCCCAACAGATCCAAAGATGACGCAGTCTCAATCGCACTCCACACTGCCGTTTACCACCTGTACTAAAGGAACACCTATGTGAGAATGCTGTTCATTGACGACAGCTCAGTGTTCAACACCATAGTGCCCTCAAAGCTCATCACTACGCTAAGGACCCTGGGACTAAACACCTCCCTCTGCAACTGGATCCTGGACTTCCTCACGTGCCTCCCGCAGGTGATAAGGGTAGTCATCAACACATCTGCCACGCTGATCCTCAACACTGGGGCTCCCCAGGGGTGTGTGCTCAATCCCCTCCTATACTCCCTGTTCACCCACGACTGCGTGGCCAAGCACGACTACAACAGTGGTAGGCCTGATCACCGACAACGATGAGACTGACCTCCTCCCTATAGGCTGAGACCTGGCAGTGTGGTGCCAGGACAATAACCTCTCCCTCAGTGTGATTTAAGATAAAGGAGCTAATCGTCTCCCTGGACCTCCTCAAATGTCCACCTCAACATCAGACTCTGAGGCCTCATCTTCACTGTCACTTTCCAACCTTGTTGAGGATGGTTTGTTGTCAGGCTCAAAAAGCCTAATTTGCCCGGATGGCCACCAATTTTTCAACCCTTGTCAGCCTGTTCAGCCTGTTGCTTGCTTTGGGGTGTGTGTTCCCAAACAAGGACCAGTTGTGCTCGGAGTTGGCTGATGTTGGTGGGATTAGAAGGGTGATGGAGGCGATGGGAATGAGCCTCAGATCCACAAAGTCCCTTCCACCAGGTGGCTGATGAGACATGTTGGCACGAGTGCCATATTGCATCTCCATCCCAAAGCCCTTGCTTGGAAGTGTACTTTGCCAGACTGCCAAGAACCGTGCCCTCATCCAGGCCAAGGTGGCGAGACACTGTAGTGATGACACCATAGGCCTTGTTGATCTCTTCACCAGACAGGATGCTCTTGCCAGCATACTCGGGGTCCAACATGTATGTGCTTCATGCAGAAGTCTTCATGCTTTTTGATGTATTTCAGAACTGCATTTTCCTCTACTTGGAGCAACAGTGAAGTGGGCAGGGCAGTACGGATTTGTTCTCTTACATCTGCAAGCAGGGTCTGAACATCAGACAGGATGGCATTGTCTCCCTCAATCCGTGCAATGGCTTGTGCTATTGGTTTCAGGCTGCTTACCACTCTCTCCCAAAATACATCATCCAGAAGGATCCTCTTGATGGGGCTGTCCATATCGGCAGACTGTGTTATGGCCCTTTCTTGGAGATACTCCAAGATTCCATGTCAAACATGATGACAACACCACCCCTACAGGTGTTTTTGGGCAGCTTCAATGTGATGCTCTTATTCTTCTCATTTTGCTTGGTGATGTAGATTGCTGCAAAAACTTGATGACCCTTCACATACTTAACCATTTCCTTGGCTCTCTTGTAGACTGTATCCATTGTTTTCAGTGCCATGATGTCCTTGAGAAGATTTAAAGGCCAGCATCCCGGAGTCGCCTCTTCACTGTTGACATTGAGACGGGTGTTTTGTGGGTATTATTTAATGAAGCTGCCAGTTGAAGACTTGTGATGCGTTTGTTTCTCAAACTAGACACACTAATGTACTTGTCCTCTTGCTCAGTTGTGCACCGGGCCTCCCACTCCTCTTTGTATTTTGGTTAGGGCCAGTTTGCACTGTTCTGTGAAGGGAGTAGTACACAGTGGTGTACGAGATCTTTAGTTTCTTGGCAATTTCACGGATGGAATAGCCATCATTTCTCAGAACAAGCATAGACTGACAAGTTTCAGAAGAAAGGTCTTTGCTTCTGGCCATTTTGAACCTGTAATCGAACCCACAAATGCTGATGCTCCAGATACTCAACTAGTCTAAAGAAGGCCAGTTTTTTTTATTGCTTCTTTAATCAGGACGACAGTTTTCAGCTGTGCTTACATAATTGCAAAAGGGTTTTCTAAGGATCAATTAGCCTTTTTTTATTTTCTTATTTCACCTTTATTTAACCACGTAGGCCAAATGAGAACAAGTTGTCATTTACAACTGCAACCTGGCCAAGATAAAGCAAAGCAGTGTGACACAAACAACAGAGTTACACATGGAATAAACAAACGTACAGTCAATAACACAATAAAAAAAATCTATATACAGTGTGTGCAAATGTAGTAAGATAATGGAGGTAAGGCAATAAATAGGCCATAGTGGTGAAATAATAATAATAATAATAATAATAATAATAATAATAATAATAATAATAATAATAATAATTACAATTTTAAACACTTGAAATGTGCAAGTAGAGATACTGGGGTGCAAAGGAGCAAATAAATAAATAACAATATGAGCATGAGGTAGTTGGGTGGGCTATTTACAGATTAGCTAACACAACGTCTCATTGGAACACAGGAGTGATGGTTGCTGATAATGTGCCCCTGTACGTCTATGTAGATATTGCATAAAAAATATGATGTTTCCAGCTACAATAGTTATTTACAACATTAACTTCTTGGCGCTATCCATCCGGTTGCGGGATCATTTTCAGCAACCGCTGAATAGCATAGCGCAACAGTCAAATAATATTACTAAAAAATATTCATATTCATGAAATCACAAGTGCAATATTGCAAAACACAACTTAGCCTTTTGTTAATCTACCTGTCGTCTCAGATTTTGAAATGATGCTTTACAGCGAAAGCAATCCAAGCGTTTGTGTAAGTTTATCGATAGCCTAGCATAGCATTATGTACACTTAGCATCAGGAAGCTTGGTCACGAATCAGAAAAGCAATCAAATTAATCGTTTACCTTTGACAACGCAGACGTATATTCCAAATAATATCCATAATGTCCACAGAAACATGTCAAATGTTTTTATAATCAATCCTCATGTTGTTTTTAAAATATATATTCGATAATATATCAACCGAGTGTGTAGATCTTTCAATAACAGCAGGAGGAACAATGGCGGCTTTACTCAGTTGCGCAAAAACTCACTCAGAGCCCCCACCTCTCCACTTACGCAATGTGATCCGTCACGCTCATTTTTCAAAATAAAAGCCTGAAACTATAGAAAAAAGGAATCTGGTTGATATCCCTTTAAATGGAGGATAGGCTTGCATAGGAACAGAGGTTTCAAAATAAGAGGCACTTCCTGATTGGATTTTTCTCAGGCTTTCACCTGCAATTTCAGTTCTATTATACTCACAGACAATATTTTGACAGTTTTGGAAACTTTAGAGCGTTTTCTATCCTAATCTGACAATTATATGCATATTCTAGTTTCTGGGGCTGAGAAATAGGCCGTTTCAAATGGGTACGTTTTTTTAGCCAAAAACGAAAATACTGCCCCCTACACGCAAAAGGTTAACGATGTCTACACTGTATTTCTGATAAATGTTATGTTATAATAATGGACAAAAAATGTGCTTTTCTTTAAAAAACAGGGACATTTTTAAGTGACCCAAAACTTTTCAACATGTGTGTACAGTTGAAGTTGGAAGTTTTACATACACTTAGGTTGGAGTCATTCAAACTTTTTTTTTTCAACCCCTCCACAAATGTCCTGTTAATAAACTATAGTTTTGGCAAGTCGGTTAGGACATCTACTTTGTGCATGACACAAGTCATTTTTCCAACAATTGTTTAGACAGATTATTTCACTTATTCACTGTATCACAATTCTCGTTGGTCGGAAGATTACATACACCCTAAGTTGACTGTGCCTTTAAACAGCTTTTGAAGCTTCTGATAGGCTAATTGGCATCATTTGAGTCAATTGGAGGTGTAACTGTGGATGTATTTCAAGGCCTACCTTCAAACTCAGTGCCTCTTTGCTTGACATCATAGGAAAATCAAAAGAAATCAGCCAAGACCTCAGAATGAGAATTGTAGACCTCCCCAAGTCTGGTTCATCCTTGGGAGCAATTTCCAAACGCCTAAAGGTACCACATTCATCTGTACAAACAATAGTATGGAAGTATAAACACCATGGGACCACGCAGCCGTCATATCGCTCAGGAAGGAGACTCATTCTGTCTCCTAGAGATGAACGTACTTGCGAAAAGTGCAAATCAATCCAAGAACAACAGCAAAGAACCTTGTGAAGATGCTGGAGGAAACAGGTACAATGTATCTATGTCCACAGTAAAATGAGTCCTATATCGACAACCTGAAAGGCCGCCCAGCAAGGAAGAAGCCACTGCTCCAAAACCGCTATAAAAAAGCCAGACTACGGTTTGCAACTGCACATAAAGACAAAGATTGTACTTTTTTGGAGAAATGTCCTCTGGTCTGATGAAACAAAAATAGAACTGTTTGGCCATAATGACCATTGTTATGTTTGGAGGAACAAAGGGGGAGGCTTGCAAGCCGAAGAACACCATCCCAACTGTGAAGCACGGGGGTGGCAGCATCATGTTGTGGGGGTACTTTGCTGCAGGATGGACTGGTGCACTTCACAAAATAGATGACATCATGAGGGAGGAAAATTATGTGGAACCATTGAATGACCCCAAGCAGCATACTCCCAAAGTTGTGGCAAAATGGCTTAAGTACAACAAAGTGAAGGAATTGGAGTGGCCATCACAAAGCCCTGACCTCAACCCTATAGAGCAGAAGTGAAAAAACATGTGCGAGCAAGGAGGCATACACCAGCTCTGTCAGGAGGACTTTTACTAGGATTAAATGTTAGGGAATTGTGAAACTGAGCTTAAATGTATTTGGCTAAGGTGTATGTAAACTTCCGACTTCAACTGTGTATATATATGTGCATAAATAAGTGATGTAGACAATTACGTTGATGGAAGCTACAATCTATCTGCAATTTTAAAGCTGATCTACCCCTAAAATAAAAAATAATACTAATTACATAACACATATGGAGTCATGTAGTAGCCACCCTTTTGCCTTTGATAGCTTTGCACACATTGATCGTGTGTGTGTGTGTGTGTGTGTGTGTGGCAGGTGGAGCTTCCTGCTCTGTCCCCCACCATGCAGACTGGAACCATCGCTCGCTGGGAGAAAAAGGAGGGAGACAAGATCAACGAGGGAGACCTGATAGCAGAGGTGACTAGTACACACACACAGAGAGACCTGATCAGTTCAGATACTAACCCGGACCTAATTACTGAGGTGAGAATCAGCGATGTAGTGGCAACAAAATAAGTGGGTAAACGCTGATTACCGTTCCAGTTATTAAAGTTACTCACACTATACTTTCAATGCATTTTCCCGCTAAAATAAAGGTGTTTAAACACTTCTAACTACCTAACCCTTCCATTTCCTGTTTAGATACTAAGGCAGCTTTATAATAGCTGATTGAATCAGAAGAAAGTTCCTTATTCACTTGGTGACCTGGAAGTTTTTGACTTAAAGCAAGAAAAAGATTGTTTGAATTTGTCGAATGAATGGAGGGAGGACGCTGTGTCAATCCTTATCTACCCCCTCCTTCAAAAGATGCACAGGAGTGGCCTTGGCTGCCGGTTATTGTGGGAGTGGCCTTGTGAAAAGATAAACATCAAACCTGGTTTGAGAGTTTTAAATACTTTTGGGAATTTCTCTGAGAGGTTTGAATGTCACAATCATAATAATGTTAAATAAATTGCAATGTTACTTTATACATGCTTTATATTTCATTGTTTTATATTTTCTCTCTTCCTCTTCGTTCTTCTCCTCTCTTCATCTTCTCTCTTTCTTCCACGTCTCTCTCTTCCCTTCTTTGAACTCTGATGTTTTTAACTTGTGTTCCTCAGTTTCATACGTGATGAACACAGACCTGGCTAACTGTGTGTGTGTGTGTGTTAGGTGGAGACTGACAAGGCCACGGTGGGGTTTGAGCTGTTGGAAGACTGTTACATGGCCAAGATCCTGGTACCTGAAGGAACTAGAGACGTTACTGTGGGAGCAGTCATCTGCATCACCGTTGACAGGTACGTCTGTGCTTGTTTGATTTGTACTTTTACCCCTTTTTCTCCCTAATTTTGTGATATTGAATTGGTAGTCTTGTCCCATCGCTGCAACTCCTGTACGGACTCGGGAGAGGCGGAGGTCGAGAGCCATGCGTCCTCAGAAACACAACCCTGCCAAGCAGCACAGCTTCTTATCACACTGCTCGCTTAACCCGGAAGCTAGCCGCACCAATCTGTCGTAGGAAACACTGTCCAGCTGGCGATCAAAGTCAGCTTGCAGGCGCCGATAAGGACCGCGATAAGGAGACGCTAGAGCGCGATGGGACAAGAAAATCCCGGCCGGCCAAACCCCCCCCCTCCCCAATTGTGCGTCGCTTCATGGGTCTCCCGGTCACTGCCGGCTGGAATCGAACCCGGGTCTGTAGTGACTCCTGAAGCACTGCGATGCAGTGAAAAAGACCGCTGCTGCAGAGGGAGGCCCTCTGTGTGTGTCTTCTGACCTGTGTGTGTGTCTTCTGACCTGTGTGTGTGTCTTCTGACCTGTGTGTGTGTCTTCTGACCTGTGTGTGTGTCTTCTGACCTCTGTGTGTGTCTTCTGACCTGTGTGTGTGTCTTCTGACCTCTGTGTGTGTCTTCTGACCTGTGTGTGTGTCTTCTGACCTGTGTGTGTGTCTTCTGACCTGTGCGTGTGTCTTCTGACCTGTGCGTGTGTCTTCTGACCTGTGCGTGTGTCTTCTGACCTGTGCGTGTGTCTTCTGACCTGTGCGTGTGTCTTCTGACCTGTGTGTGTGTCTTCTGACCTGTGCGTGTGTCTTCTGACCTGTGCGTGTGTCTTCTGACCTGTGCGTGTGTCTTCTGACCTGTGCGTGTGTCTTCTGACCTGTGCGTGTGTCTTCTGACCTGTGCGTGTGTCTTCTGACCTGTGCGTGTGTCTTCTGACCTGTGCGTGTGTCTTCTGACCTGTGCGTGTGTCTTCTGACCTGTGCGTGTGTCTTCTGACCTGTGCGTGTGTCTTCTGACCTGTGCGTGTGTCTTCTGACCTGTGCGTGTGTCTTCTGACCTGTGCGTGTGTCTTCTGACCTGTGTGTGTGTCTTCTGACCTGTGTGTGTGTCTTCTGACCTGTGTGTGTGTCTTCTGACCTGTGCGTGTGTCTTCTGACCTGTGCGTGTGTCTTCTGACCTGTGCGTGTGTCTTCTGACCTGTGCGTGTGTCTTCTGACCTGTGCGTGTGTCTTCTGACCTGTGCGTGTGTCATCAGTGCTGATCTGATCCCGGCCTTTAAGGACCTGACATTGGAGAAGCTTGCTGCTAGCTCCGCCTCTTCTGCAGCTGTCCCTCCCCCTGTAGCAGCCCCGCCCCCTGCTCCCTCCCCCGGAAGCTCCCTACCCACTCACATGAAGGTAGGACACACACACCATACATGTTGCTGGATTAAACACTTTCACTGGAGATTCTCTGTGAAGATGCATTATATTTTCAGAACCAGAAACCCTCCCAACCTGTCTGTCTGCCTGTCTGTCTACTCATCTGTGTTAGGTGTGTCTGCCAGCCCTGTCTCCTACTATGACCATGGGGACAGTGCAGCGCTGGGAGAAGAAGGTTGGAGAGAAACTCAGTGAAGGAGATCTACTGGCGGAGATAGAGACCGACAAGGCTACCATCGGTCAGTACACACACCCACGGGGTATACACACCACACACACCACCCATGGGGTATACACACCACACACCACCCACGGGGTATACACACCACACACCACCCACGGGGTATACACACCACACCATAGTGATGCCTGGATTGACTCAGAACTCGCAGTCCCATTTGGTTATATCCATGGGGTGGGGAGTTTTAGGGTCCTGAAATAATGTGTGGATTTTTGGTTGGTTGAATAAAGAGTGAACATAAAAACTGCCAGAACCGCAGTCTGTTTGGGAAGATTAGGTGAAGTATACAACTTCCACAGTCACAAGACAGGGAATTCAAAATGGCACGTGAAGTGAACTGTAGGCTACTGTAATTGGGGCGGCAGCGTAGCCTAGAGGTTAGAGCGTTGAACTAGTAACTGAAAGGTTGCAAGATTGAATCCCCGAGCTGACAAGGTACAAATCTGTCATTCTGCCCCTGAACAGGCAGTTAACCCACTGCCAGTTAACCCACTAGGCCGTCATTGAAAATATAGAATTTGTTCTTAACTGACTTGTGTCAATGATTAGTTATTGGAGAAACAAGACCAAGATGAGACTCTGGACAGAATGCGTCATTACATGTTTTAATATGTTATTACAACACTTGCCTAGTTAAATAACATTTTAAATTTTAAAAAGAAACATGTAGTTTTCTGATTTTAACAGCTTTTAATTTCTAGAAACATGTCAAACTGATTTCATTTGGAAATGTTCTGTTTTTTTGTTCATGCATTTTCTCTCTGGTCCCTAAGCAGAGATGAGAGAACTTTATGTCAACTAGATGTCAACTACATTGAAGCAATCATCGATTTTATGACATTGGTGTACAAGGATTTATTTAGTCTTGTAGGGCAGTAATGACCGAGAAGCTGCATGTATCTGATTATAAACAAGTTGACAAAGTAATAGCCTAGCCTACCAAAACATTGGAAATGGTTTGATTGTCACTATCACAGAGTCAGGCGGTTGTCGATGGGTTATTAGCTATTGCGGGCAGGTGTGGATAAGCAAAACAGCTGACCTACGCAGCACTACCACACTGTACACATTGATGTTAGTCGTGTGTGTGTACAGGGTTTGAGGTGCAGGAGGAGGGTTACCTGGCGAAGATCATGGTGTCTGAGGGAACGCGTGACGTTCCTCTGGGCGCTCCTCTCTGCATCATCGTGGAGAAGGAGAGTGACATCGCTGCCTTCAGTGACTACGTAGAGACAGCAGGGGCTGATGTCTCCACCCCACCCCCCGCCCCGGTAACACACACAACATTCTGATGGCTTGTACTATAACTTGTTAGCTAGCATTGTTAGAGATCTTGTATTATAACTAGCTAATTAGACATTTTCTAGTTGGTTATCTGACAGACTGGAGAATACCTGTAAGTCAACTCATAGATACAACAACATTGTGTGTGTGCTAGGTTGCAGCCCCAACTCATGCAGCGCCCCTCCCTAGCCCAGCCCCCGTTGCCCCAGCAACCCCCAGGAAAGGGCGTGTTTTCGTCAGCCCGCTCGCCAAAACGCTCGCTGCTGAGAAGGGCATTGACCTGGCCCAGGTCAGCGGTGAGTTTACACAGCGGTGAGAGCACACACACACACACACACCTTCTCTCTGACGCTTGTCTGTGTGTGTGTTTGTTTTTCAGGCTCTGGTCCTGATGGTAGAGTCACCAGGAAAGACATTGAGACCTTTGTCCCTCCCAAGGCTGTCCCTGCTGTAAGTCACCACATACACTTTACTGTGTTTTTCCTAGATGGGTTTTAAAACCTCTTAAGCCTACCCCCTCCTTTTTCAAACATTCTGTTAAAAATCGCGCAACTTTTCAGCATCCTGCTACTCATGCCAGGAATATAGTATATGCATATGATTAGTATGTGTGGATAGAAAACACTCTGAAGTTTCTAAAACTGGTTAAATCACGGCTGTGACTATAACAGATCGTGTGTTTCATCGAAAAGCGCAAGAAAAACTGCTCACTGAAAGCTAAAAATAATATCCATGCGTCACTTTCATGGATTGTTAAAAGGGCACAAAATTAATTATGGACCTGCATGCAATTCCTACAGATTCCACACGATGTCGCCATTGTCGTCATTATCCGGGGAGTTTTTTGTTGGTAAATCCAACTAACTGGATTCCATTTCTTCCGGTCTCCGCCAGGATGTTTTGAAGTGCACATTTTCGGCCATTGATTTGAAGACGAGGAGCTATTGAATACACATCGCCCTGTAATCATTTTGATAGATTATTAACGTTTACTAATACCTAAAGTTGGATTACAAAAGTATTTCGAAGTGTTTTGTGAAAGTTTATCGTCGACTTTTTTAATTTAAAAAAATGACGCTGCGTTTTAAAACAATGTTTTTTTCTGAATTACACAGCTTCCATAGATTGCTATTTTGGGTATATATGGACAGATTTAATCGAAAAAAAGACCCAATAGTGATGTTTATGGGGCATATAGGAGTGCCAAGAAAGAAGCTCGTCAAAGGTAATGAATGTTTTATATTTTATTTCTGCGTTTTGTGTAGCGCCGGCTACGCTAAATCTTTTGTTTACGTCGCATTCAGGCATTTTGGGGTGTTGCATGCTATCAGATAATAGCTTCTCATGCTTTCGCCGAAAAGCATTTTAAAAATCTGACTTGTTGGCTAGATTCACAACGAGTGTAGCTTTAATTCTATACCCTGCATGTGTATTTTGATGAACGTTTGAGTTTTAACGAGTACATTTAGCATTTAGCGTAGCGCATTTGCATTTCCAGGTGCCTAGTTGAGACATCTGCGTCTCAAGTAGGATCAAGGAGTTAATGCTTAGTATTGAGTATTACCAATACTTAGCTTAGTATTGAATCAAATGAAATTGTATTAGTCACATGCGCCGAATACAACAGGTGTAGTAGACCTTAGTGAAATGCTTACTTACGAGCCCCTAACCAATAATGCAGTTAAGGGGAAAAAAAGAGAACATTTAAATAACAAATAATTAAATAGCAACAATAAAATGTCAGTAACGAGGCTATATACAGGGGGGTACCAGTACAGAGTAGGCATTTTCATGCCCTCTTCACGACTGTCTTGGTGTGCTTGGACCATGTTAGTTTGTTGGTGATGTGGACACCAAGGACCTCAACCTGCTCCACAACAGCCCTGTCGATGAGAATGGGGGCGTGCTCTGTCCTCCTTTTCCTGTAGTCCACAATCATGTCCTTTGTCTTGATCACGTTGAGGGAGAGGTTGTTGTCCTGGCACCACATGACAAGGTCTCTGACCTCCTCCCTATAGGCTGTCTCATCGTTGTCGGTGATCAGGCCTTCCACTGTTGTGTCGTCGGCAAACGTAGTGACTGTTGGAGTCGTGCTGGGGGTGGCCCGTCAGGAAGTCTAGGATCCAGTTGCAGAGGGAGATGTTTCGTCCCAGGGTCCTTAACTTATTGATGAGCTTTGAGGGCACTATGATATGAGCGCTGAGCTGTAGTCAATGAATAGCATTCTCACGTAGGTGTTGCTTTTGTCCAGGTGGGAAAGGGTAGTGTGAAGTGCAATAGAGATTGCATCATCTGTGGATCTGTTGGAGCAGTATGCGAATTGGAGTGGGTCTAGGTTTCTGAGATAATGGTGTTGATGTGAGCCATGACCAGCCTTTCAAAGCACTTCATGACCTCAGACGTGAGTTCTACGGGTCTGTAGTCATTTAGGCAGGTTACCTTGGTGTTCTTGGGCACAGGGACTATGGTGGTCTGCTTGAAACATGTTGGTATTCCAGACTGTCAGGGACCAGTTGAAAATGTCAGTGAAGACACTTGCCAGTTGGTCAGCGCATGCTCGGAGTACACGTCCTTGTAATCCATCTGGCCCTACAGCCTTGTGAATGTTGACCTCTTTAAAGGTCTTACTCACATCGGCTATGGAGAGCGTGATCACACAGTTGTCCGGAACAGCTGGTGCTCTCATGCAAGCTTCAGTGCTGCTTGCCTCGAAACGCGCACAGAAGTTATTTAGCTTGTCCAGTAGGCTCGTGTCACTGGGCAGCTCACGACTGTGCTTCCCTTTTGTAGTCCATAATGGTTTGCAAGCTCTCCCAAATCCGACGAGCGTCGGAGCCGCTGTAGTAGGATTCGATCTTAGTCCTGTATTGAAGCTTTGGCTGTTTGATGGTTCGTCTGAGGGCGTAGCGGGATTTCTTATAAGCTTCTGGCTTAGAGTCGCGCTCCTTGAAATCGGCAGCTCTACCCTTTAGCTCAGTGCGGATGTTGCCTGTAATCCATGGCTTCTGGTTGAGGTACTGTGTGGATGAAGCCAGTGACTGATGTGGTATACTCCTCAATGCCATCGGAAGAATCACAGAACATATTCCAGTCTGTGCTAGCAAAGCAGTCCTGAAGCATAGTATCTGCGTCATCTGACCACTTCCGTATTGAATGAGTCACTGGTACTTCTTGCTTTAGTTATTGCTTGTTGTAAGCAGGAATCAGGAGGATTGAAGTATGGTCAGATTTGGAGGGCGAGGGAGAGCTTTGTACGTGTCTCTGTGTAAGGAGTTAAGGTTGTTGTTTTTTCTCCTCTTGTTGCATATGTAACATGCTGGTAACGGATTTAAGTTTCCTTGCATTAAAGTTCCCGGTCACTAGGAACGCCACTTCTGGGTGAGCATTTTCTTGTTTGCTTATGGCCTTTATAGAGTTGGTTGAGTGCGGTTTTAGGCCAGCATCGGTCTGTGGTGGTAAATAGATGGCCACGAATAATATAGATTAAAACTATCTTGGTAAATAGTCTGGTCTAAAGCTTATCATGAGATACTCTACCTCAGGCAAGCAAAACCTTGAGACTTCAATAATATTAGATTTTGTGCACCAGCTGTTGTCAAATCGACACAAACCACCCCTTGTCTTACCGGAGGCAGATGTTCTATCTTGCCAATGAAGTTAAAACCCTGCCAGCTGTATGTTATCCATGTCGTCATTTAGCCACGTTTCGGTGAAACAACGTTTTTAATGTCCCATTTTGCACACCAGTATTTCTACTTGCACATCCTCACCTGCACATGTCACTCCAGTGTAAGTTGCTAAATTGTTGGCCTATTTATTGCCATACCTCCTTACTTCATTTGCACACACTGTATACAGATTTCTATTGTGTTATTGACTGTATTTTTGTTTATTCCATGTGTAACTCTGTTGTTTTTGTCCCACTGCTTTGCTTTATCTTGGCCAGGTCGCAGTTGAATATGAGAACTTGTTCTCAACTGGCCTACAAGGTTAAACTAAGGTGATCTGGCCTACCTGGTTAAACTAAGGTGATCTGGCCTACCTGGTTAAATAAAGGTGAAATAAAAAGGATCGTCTTGATCGGAGCTCATCTTGTTTATTCTCCAGTGATTGCACGTTGGTTAATAGGAATGATGGTAGGGTTATCCACTCGCCGTCGGATTCTTATTACCAATGCTTTGCTTAGTATTGTTTTTTTTACCAATGCTTAGTATTGGTTTTTTTCCAATGCTTGGTTTTTTTCCAATGCTTAGTATTGGTTTTTTTCCAATGCTTAGTATTGGTTTTTTTCCAATGCTTAGTATTGTTTTTTTTACAATGCTTAGTATTGGTTTTTTTACAATGCTTAGTATTGGTTTTTTTCCAATGCTTAGTATTGGTTTTTTTCCAATGCTTAGTATTGGTTTTTTTCCAATGCTTAGTATTGGTTTTTTTCCAATGCTTAGTATTGGGTTATGACCAATGCTTAGTATTGGTTTTTTTCCAAGGCTTAGTATTGGTGTTTTTTTCCAATGCTTAGTATTGGTTTTTTTCCAATGCTTAGTATTAGGTTATGACCAATGCTTAGTATTGTTTTTTTTCCAATGCTTAGTATTGGGTTTTTTTTCCAATGCTTAGTATTGGTTTTTTTCCAATGCTTAGTATTGGTTTTTTTCCAATGCTTAGTATTGTTTTTTTTCCAATGCTTAGTATTGGTTTTTTTCCAATGCTTAGTATTGGTTTTTTTCCAATGCTTAGTATTGGTGTTTTTTTCCAATGCTTAGTATTGGTTTTTTTCCAATGCTTAGTATTGGGTTATGACCAATGCTTAGTATTGGTTTTTTTCCAATGCTTAGTATTGGTGTTTTTTTCCAATGCTTAGTATTGGTTTTTTTCCAATGCTTAGTATTGGGTTATGACCAATGCTTAGTATTGGTTTTTTTCCAATGCTTAGTATTGGTGTTTTTTTCCAATGCTTAGTATTGTTTTTTTTCCAATGCTTAGTATTGTTTTTTTTCCAATGCTTAGTATTGGTTTTTTTCCAATGCTTAGTATTGGTTTTTTTCCAATGCTTAGTATTGGTTTTTTTCCAATGCTTAGTATTGGTGTTTTTTTCCAATGCTTAGTATTGGTTTTTTTCCAATGCTTAGTATTGGGTTATGACCAATGCTTAGTATTGGTGTTTTTTTCCAATGCTTAGTATTGTGTTTTTTTCCAATGCTTAGTATTGTGTTTTTTTCCAATGCTTAGTATTGTGTTTTTACCAATGCTTAGTATTGTGTTTTTACCAATGCTTAGTATTGGGTTTTTACCAATGCTTAGTATTGGGTTTTTACCAATGCTTAGTATTGGGTTTTTTCCAATGCTTAGTATTGGGTTTTTACCAATGCTTAGTATTGGTGGTTTTTTTCCAATGCTTAGTATTGGTGGTTTTTTACCAATGCTTAGTATTGGTGGTTTTTTACCAATGCTTAGTATTGGTGGTTTTTTACCAATGCTTAGTATTGGTGGTTTTTTACCAATGCTTAGTATTGGTGGTTTTTTAACCAATGCTTAGTATTGGTGGTTTTTTAACCAATGCTTAGTATTGG